>NW_022299150.1:0-7080 GCF_002776525.5 Piliocolobus tephrosceles
TTGTGTGGACTTCATATTCGCCCTTCATCTTACATAACGAACGGTTTATCTTGTTAGCGTGAGTGGTGTTCGTTGTCTATTTTCTGGTTATTTATGGACTTCATGGAGAAATCATTTTGAATTTTATGTCGATCTTGGTCTGGACTCGGTCAGTCACTTCTCATGATTTATGGAGCCTACTGGGTTTTCCCGTGTGGCTTTGGAACCAGGGAGGAAAAGAGAGACTCTCCTAATGACGTCTCCGTCTGGGCCCGGCTGGAAAAGTCCCAAGGAAGGGTTCCTGCCGTCCACCCTGTCCTGGGCCGGTCGCTGTGGCGGGGGCGGCGCCGTCCGGGCGTGGGGCTCACAGTGCGCATGGCTGGGCCACCAAACACACGCAGGGCGATGCCACTGCCTCATCTGATGCCTGCACTGCTGCGCGGCTGGGCAGTAAGGGCCCCTCCAGGAGGGACCCCAGGCTGAGGCTCCTGCTCACGCTCAAAGCAGGTGCTCACGTTCAAATTCATCAGGGGCACCATCGTCCGCTGGGAAAAGGGTTCTTCAAAATCCATTTTTCACGTTTTGCCTCGATGTGTTAAATCCATTTTCCATGCAGTGCTAAAAAGAAATGGGTCTTTATGCCACGAAAAGCCACAGAGGAACCTTAAATTGCACTTTACTCAGTGAAATAAGCCGACCCGAGAAGGCTAAGACGGATTCCAACCAAACGGGATTCCAGAAAAGGCAAAATCAAGGAGACAGTGAAAAGCTCAGTGGCTGCCAGCAGCTGGGGAGGGCACAGTGGGTTTTTAGGGCATTCAGTATCCGCTCTGCAGGATACTGAAACGGTGATTCTGTGAGAACGCACTCACCCAAACCCGCAGCAGGCACACACCCAGCGTCCGCGCGTGAGCCGTGGACATCAGGTGATGACGGCGCGTCCCTGTGGGTCTATCAATGGTGATAGATGCGTCACACGAGTGCAGCATTATAATAGGGGAAACTGAGGCAGGGGAAAGAAGGTGATATATGAGAATTATATTCTCTGCACTTTTTCTGTAAACCTAAAACTGCTGTAGAAAATAAAGTCCATTACGTTTTTTAAAGTCTGTCTTGCAAGAGAAAGGAGTGGGAAGGGAGTGGGATGCCAGTGCCAGGCGCCAAGCAGCACAATCCTGGGTCTCCGCAGGTCCATGTGCCCAATGGCTGGCCCAGGGTGGACGCTGCTGCTACTGCTGCTGCCCCTGCCGCTGGGGTCCTTGGCGGGGTATAGGTTGCAGAAGAAGCAGGTGATCCTGTCCCATAAGGTGGGTGCCAGCGGCCCCTGATGCCCCTGCAGGCCCTGCCCACAGGGGCTGCCACCTTCCATCAAGAGGCTCTCAAAGCGACACAAAGCGTCTTCCTGGATGAAACCCTCCCGGAGGCCACACTCGCTCTCCTGGCCACACCCCCGGCTGTGCTGCCCAAGCACATTTGAGGCTATGGGACGGTGACCCCAGCACCAGGAGCGGCACTGGGGCCACTACGGCCGCGGTCAACCAGGCAGGAAGGAGCAGGGCCGCGTGGGGGCTGCACCGGTGCACACTTCTGTTTTTTAAAATATACCCATTTTTCTATTTTATTACTTTTTAAATTTGTGTGTGTGTGTGATGAAGCCTCGCCCTGTTGCCCAGGCTGGAGTGCAGTGGTGCGATCTCAGCTCACTGAAACCTCCACCTTCCTGGTTCAGGCGATTCTCCTGCCTCCGCCTCCTGAGTAGCTCGGATTACGGGCTCCCGCCACCACGCCTGGCTAAATTTTGCATTTTTAGTAGAGATGGGGTTTCACCATATTGACCAGGCTGTTCTTGAACTCCTGACCTCAGGTGATCCACTGGCCCCGGCCTCCCAAAGTGCTGAGATTACAGGCATGAGCCATTGTGCCCGGCCAGAAAATATACCCACTTTTAATAAGGTTGTTATTTATGTTAACAGGCAACAGGATTCCTACTGTTATCTTAAAATTCTCTCAGTTTTAGGGTCGAATGCAGTAACGTCAGTAGACATAGCCTCATCCACAACACTCTGAGCAAGCAAGACCAGAGGTCGCCCACACGGTGGTGCCTTCTGTGTGTGTGGGTGGGGGGTGGCTACAAAAGCTTTGGCACAGGGGGGCAGGCCTGGCTGTCAGGTGGCCTCTGCTGGCTGTGTGATCCCGGGCACCGTGCTCGCCCTCCCTGAGCTTGTTTCTTCTCCTGTAAAATGCCAGGCACTGGGCCGGCCCAAGAGCTTCGCCCATGCTCTGCTGCTGCATCCTTGCCCTCAGCGCCTTGGTCTACCCTCTTCCACATGGCTCACGGTAGACATTCCCTTTCTCACCCTGGGCCCCCAGCACTGACCTGCCAGAGCCATGGCAGTCTGGGTTTGTTCCAGAAACTTCTCAGGGAACCCAAGTTTGAAGGATGATGACACAGAGGAGCCAGAGAGAGGGGAGGCCCTTCCTGAGTACTGGGTCTGCAGGCCCTGCCCAGGAACAGGTGAGCGAGCCGGTGAGTGGCGTTTCAGGTCATCGGGGAGCCATGCAGGAGCCATCAGGAGTGCCAGAGCAACTGCTGTACCACCAACAGCCTGGACCCACACACGCTCTGCACCCCTAAGACCATCTTCCTGCAGTGCCTGCCCTGGAAGAAGGTGAGGTGCATGCGGGGGGTGGAGGGCAGAGGAGACAAACTGCTTGTGGCCCCCTCCTACCTGCCCCGGAAGAGCCAGGGAGTGGATGGCGGGTGCAGGGATGAGGCGTCTCCTGTTCCACAGCCCAACGGGTACAGATGCTCGGACAACTCGGAGTGCCAGAGCAGCTGCTGCGTCCGCGACAGCAAGAGCCCGCAGGAGTTCTGCACATCCCAAACCGTCTTCCTGCAGTGTGTGCCCTGGCGCAAGGTGAGCTGTGGGCACCTGGGGCGGATGGAGCAGGGTAGCAGGAGACGGCCCCTCCTCCACGACCCCTGCCTGGCCGCCTCCCCAGCCCAACGGCGACTTCTGCAGCAGCCACCGGGAGTGTAGCAGCCAGTGCTGCATCCAGCTGAGGGAGGACAGCCCCTTCCGCTGCGTGCCCCGCACCGGGATCCTGGCCCAGTGCCTGCCCCTGGTGAGTCCGGGTCGGGGCTCAGCCTCCAGGCGCCCCCTTGGCCGTACCAGGGAAGTCACCCAGAAACCCAGCCACTGGGCCAGGTCCGGGGCGGTGAGAGGTGGGCTCTGAACTCACGGGGCGGGCAGAGCACCCAGGCACCCCCGCTCGGAAAGGCTGGCGCTTCACCACCCATCTCATAAAGTGGCGGCCGCAGGGAAGGCTCCTGGGCTGGCACGGAGCCCACCAGGCCCCGCAGGGCTCGGGTGCCCAGTCAGAGGCCGTCAGAGCCCGCGGGGCTGCGGGGAGGGGGACCCAGGACCAGCCCCCGGAGGAGCCGGGGTTGAACGTCTTCAGGCCAGACGGGGAACAGCCCCACGAGCCTGGAGGAAGAGGGTCCTGGCTTCTCCCCCCCTCGCCCGACCGCTGCTGTGGTTTTCCCTGAGGGAAATCCATGGGGTAAGCCTGGCGCTGCCGGCTCCGACTCTGCTGAGCCCTGGGTCAGCGGCGCGGGGGTCGGGAGGGGCCGCGTTGCCAGCGGCGCAAACGCTGTGGGGCGCAAGTGTGTTTGCTGGAGCCCGAAGCTCCCATGGGGGTGAAAGGGGCCCGGCCCCCAGAGATGAAGCTGGTCACAGCCCTCGGGTACCACCAGGCCCCGTCGTGGGCGCTGGGAGCAGCTCCGGGCGTGTGGCGCTGCTCGTGGGCGTCCCTCTCGGGAGCTGAGCGGGGGCGTCGGCCTCCGGCTGCTGTCCCGGCCCGCACGAGGCTGGCGTCGGGAGATGCTGTGGCCCAGCCACAGGCGTTCACGTCCTCCTTCCGCAGCGGCTTCGCGGCCCGGCCCCCGCGCGTTTCCTCAGCTTCCGGCCCGGCCCCCGCGCGTTTCCTCAGCTCCGGGCCCGTCCCCCGCGCGTTTCCTCAGCTTCGGCCTGTCCCCCGCACTTCCCCAGCTTTGCCTTCTCCTTCAGTGATGTGAGCTCCAACCTGGGTGTGAGGGACGGACCTGGGCCCTGGGATGTTCACACCGGACCCGTTGCTCTGGGGCTGGCTCCAGTGGAAGCTTCGCTCACTGTTCATGCTGCTGTTTCTGGAGCTCTGAAAGTCTGTGGGAAATGAAAGGCAATGACCAGCCTGGTGGCACGAAGTGTCTGAGAACAAATCCCAGGCACTGGGATGTGTAACCTGATTGTTAAACATCAATAAAGGCTCCTGGAGGACCGAGCAGCCGTGTCTCACCCCTTCTGTGTTTTGAATAATAAAAGCGTAAAATCTGGAGGAAACCTATAGAGGTCACAGAGAGGTGGTGTCTGCTGGGTCAGTGCCAGAGCGGCCTCCTGGGAAGCCTGGGGAGGCACAGGCCATGCTGTGGGAGGCAAGGCCAGGGCCAGAGCCTCGGGTTTGCTGTCACCTCCGACCACCACAGGGGTGTCGAATAAAGGGGTGCAAGCCCGTGTGGACACCGCAGGTGAAAATCGCTCCCTCCCTGTCCCTGGCACGGTCAGTCCTCAGCACATAGGCAGCCACGTCCAGGACGCAAGCCCAGGCCCCTTCCCCTTCCCCTGGCCCCAGCTGAGCTTCTGTGGTCAGTTGCGCTCCCCTCGGGGGATCCCTGGTTCAGGCCAAGAACTCTTCTGGCTGCTGACTCCCGAGGGCAGCACTGGGCTCTGTGTGTGTGTGTGTGGAGGGGCTGGGGGGTGTTGGGGGAGTGGGTCTGTCTGCTTTGTTTGGTTTCTGATTCCATCTGCGTGACGTTCCCCGAAATGCCTCCATCCCCAGCCCACCCCGTCCCTGCCGTTTTCAGCCTGGGCTGTAGTGTATTTGTTTTTGTCTTGTTCCCAGTCCTTCCCCGGCACGTGGTTCTTCCTTTCCTAAGTAATTACAAACAATCTCCATCTCTGCGACTGCAGGACCATCTGAGGCTCCCCCTGGAGAGACTTGTGGGGCAGGAACCCCTGGCCGCGGTGGACTCTGCACAGCCTGAAGTTACACAGTTTTGGCGACTTCCTTAAGAAAAGGCATATGACATTATGAACACAGTGTTAGGCCTAAAACTGAACATACTTACAGTGAAAGACCCAGCACACCACGAGTGTAGGAAGCTCACACAGGCAGCATCACAGACAGAATCGGAGGCCCACACAGGAAGCATCACAGACAGAATCGCACGGCACGTTTTTTACCCTAAAGTTCCTGACCTCACAGCCTCGGATTACGTTTACAAAATGACGATTTGGTAACGTTTTCTATGGCAGAATGGAAAATCAACTCAATCTTCCCACAGAGGGGGCTGAGCCACATTTTCTGTGGATAAGAGTTGCTCAGGTATGAACCTCCCTGGGCGTGTGTGGGTGACAGACACAGCTGCCGTCAAGCGATTCCCATAAGAAGTCAAAGCAAACCTCCATCCTGATTAGAAGCTGCTGAGAACTGAATTTTCCACACACACCTCTACCTGTCTGACACCATCCCCACACCCCAGCGTCTAGATCCAGAATCTTCAAACAGGACATGTCGGAGACACCATCAGGCCCCCGCCTTCATGTTGATGTCAAGTGGATGAGCCCAGCATGGGGGCCGTCCCTACGCGGGTGAGCTGGGGTTTGCGGGCCATCCCCACGGAGGTAAGCCAGGGCATGGGGGCCGTCCCCATGGAGGTGAGCCAGGGAGTGGGGGCCGTCCCCACGGAGGTGAGCCAGGGCGCGGGGGCCATTCCCATGAGGATGAGCCCAGCAACACCACGGAAAAAGCTTCCTCAACTCGCCTTCCCCACAGGTAGCTCCTGGCTGCTTGGCGCCCCTCCTCCCTCAGAGATACCGGAAGTGCACGGGGGCCGTGCCAAGTGGAGACAGGTCTTGACCCAGTACAGTGAAAAGATCTTATTTTCCCAAACTTCACAGAAACACTGATCGTGTGTTTGTCAGAGTCAGCTGAGGGCAGACGCCACACCAACATGGGGACGGGGGTGTCTAAGGTGAGGGGCTGCGCGCTGGGTCTAGGAGGAGCAAAGTGAGCCCAGGGTGGATGCAGAAGAGATTCCCTGCCTAGCGCTCAGGAGATGGTGGGGCCACAGCCACTGGTTTGGAGACGCTCTCTGGGTCGAGGCCAGGGGCCCATGGCGGGGCCAGTAGCACTCTATGCTAGAGGGAGGCACCTCTGGGTCGGCCCAGCCAGGGGAGTGAGTGAACCAGGAAGCCCCAGCTGCGTCCACTATGGCAGAGGGGCTGCCTGTGGGCAGTTCTAGAACCATCCATCAGTGTGAGGCTGTCGGCCCCAGGATACGGATGATCCCCCAACTCTGTCCAAACCCCTCGAATCCTGTTTCCTGTCATGTTGGGTCAACTTCACTATGAATTGGAAGTCTAAGAAAATTACAAAATGAAACAACATCGTGAAAGTGGGCGTCAGCTGCCACTGTGCCTGAGTCCGCCTGTCCGTTCCTTCTGCACGGGTGCCCTCTCCCAGCCGCTGCCTGGCCGATGTGTGGCTGGAGTCCGCCCCTGCTCCTTGGGGACACGGCCTTGCTGTGGACTGAGTGTGTCCTCACATTCATGGGTTCAGGCCCAGAGCCCCAGTGTGACGGGACTGGAGTGGGGTTCTGGGAGGTGACTGAGGTTTTGATGAGGCCGTGAGGGGCCTCGTGAGAAGGGGATTCACGCCCTTGTAATAAGAGGCTCCAGGTGACCGCGGTGGTAAACAGTCACGCACTGTGAGAAAAAAGAGACGACAGAGCTGAGCATGCCAGCTTCCCCTGCCCTGCCCACCCGCCGGGGGAGGACGCCCTGGGAAGGCAGCTGCCTGCAACCCAGAGGGGGCCCTCGTGGAGCTCGTCCTGCTGGCACTCGGATCTCAATGTCATTGTTTTAGCTGCCGGGTCTGTGGGGTTCCGCAGGGCAGTCCAAGAAGGCTGAGACAATCTTTGTAGCGAAATCCTGAGAAACCCTTGCTTTCCACTCTAATAGTGAGAACAAGCCAGATACACTGCAAAATGATCGTTGTTAT
>NW_022299151.1:0-1179 GCF_002776525.5 Piliocolobus tephrosceles
TTGAAGTCTCCCATTATTATTGTATGGGAGTCTAAGTCTCTTTGTAAGTCTCTAAGGACTTGCTTTATGAATCTGGGTGCTCCTGTATTGGGTGCATATATATTTAGGATAGTTAGCTCTTCCTGTTGAATTGATCCCTTTACCGTTATGTAATGGCCTTCTTTGTCTCTTTTGATCTTTGATGGTTTAAAGTCTGTTTTATCAGAGACTAGGATTGCAACCCCTGCTTTTTTTTGTTCTCCATTTGCTTAGTAGATCTTCCTCCATCCCTTTGTTTTAAGCCTATGTATGTCTCTGCATGTGAGATGGGTGTCCTGAAGACAGCAGACTGATGGGTCTTGACTCTTTATCCAGTTTGCCAGTCTGTGTCTTTTAATTGGAGCATTTAGTCCATTTACATTTAAGGTTAATATTGTTATGTGTGAACTTGATCCTGCCATTACGATATTAACTGGTTATTTTGCTCATTAGTTGATGCAGTTTCTTCCTAGGCTCGATGGTCTTTACATTTTGGCATATTTTTGCAATGGCTGGTACCGGTTGTTCCTTTCCATGTTTAGTGCTTCCTTCAAGGTCTCTTGTAAGGCAGGCCTGGTGATGACAAAATCTCTCAGCATTTGCTTATCTGTAAAGAATTTTATTTCTCCTTCACTTATGAAACTTAGTTTGGCTGGATATGAAATTCTGAGTTTAAAATTCTTTTCTTTAAGAACGTTGAATATTGGCCCCCACTCTCTTCTGGCTTGTAGAGTTTCTGCTGAGAGATCTGCTGTCAGTCTGATGGGCTTCCCTTTGTCGGTAACCTGACCTTTCTCTCTGGCTGCCCTTAAGATTTTTTCCTTCATTTCAACTTTGGTGAATCTGGCAATTATGTGTCTTGGAGTTGCTCTTCTGTAGGAGTATCTTTGTGGCGTTCTCTGTATTTCCTGAATTTGAATGTTGGCCTGCCCTGCTAGGTTGGGGAAGTTCTCCTGGATGATATCCTGAAGAGTGTTTTCCAATTTGGTTCCATTTTCCCCCTCACTTTCAGGCACCCCAATCAGACGTAGATTTGGTCTTTTGACATAATCCCATACTTGTTGCAGGCTTTGTTCATTTCTTTTTCTTCTTTTTTCTTTTGGTTTCTCTTCTTGCTTCATTTCATTCATTTGATCCTCCATCGCTGATACTCTTTCTTCC
>NW_022299152.1:0-1037 GCF_002776525.5 Piliocolobus tephrosceles
GTTCCTCCCTTCTGGAGTTGTTCTTCCCTCCCTCTGGGTTCATGGTCTTGCTGGCCTCAGGAGTGAAGCTGCAGACCTTTGTGGTGAGTGCTACAGCTCATAAAGGTGGTGCAGACCCAAAGAATGAGCAGCAGAAAGATTTATTGTGAAGAGAGAAGGAACAAAGCTTCCACTGCATGGAAGGGACCTGGAGCAGGTTGCCCTTGCTGGCTGAGGTGGCCTGCTTTTATTCCCTTATCTGGCCCCACCCACATCCTACTGTGTGCTCCATTTTGTGGAGAGCTGATTGGTCCATTTTACAGGGAGTTGATTGGTCCGTTTACAAACCTTCAGCTAGACACAGAGTGCTAATTGGTGCGTTTACAATCCCTTAGCTAGACACAAAAGTTCTCCAAGTCCCTTACCACATTAGCTAGACACAGAGTGGTGATTGGTGCCTTTCCAAACCTTTAGCTAGACACAGAGTGCTGATTGGTGCGTTTACAAACCTTTAGCTACAGGGAAAAGTTCTCTAAGTCCCCACCCGCCCCAGAAGCCCAGTTGGCTTCACTTCTCAATGGCATTCACTGCAGGACTTGGTGGCACCTAGCCACGGCACTCCTGCAGCCCAGAGGGAGCTCCTCCCCTGATCAAACTCAGCAGGTGCTGGCCAGTTGCCCCAGGCAGGCCTGCCAGAGCCATGTGTGCCCCAGCTCCTGACTGTACCTCTCCCTCCACACCTTCCTGCCAGCAGAGGGAGTCAACCGGGTCTGGCCTCGGCCATCCCCAGAGAGGGCAGGCCCCCACAGCGCAGCGGTGGGCTGAAGGGCTCCTTGATTGCAGCCAGAGCGGACTCCGGGACCCGGAGGTGCCGAGAGCGAGGAATGCTACCACGTTGTCACCTCTCACTGGGAGCTGCAGATCGGAGCTGTTCCTGTTCTGCCATCTTGCCAGTCCCTACCCTATCAATTCTTTCAGGGATTGTGCCTTTGATTTCATGTCTAAAATGTAATCATCAAACCCAAGATCACCTATATTTTCTCCTGTGTTATCTTCTA
>NW_022299153.1:0-1238 GCF_002776525.5 Piliocolobus tephrosceles
GAGGTGGGAAATGATTTTATGTTAGCATTATACTTCTAGAACAATATTTTCAGCTTGTTCTGAACAATATGTTTACTCCTTGAAAGGAATAAACAAGTATGTAGTAATGTCAACTCTGAGATATTCTTAGGAGGCTGGAGACTGGTCTATCCAAATGAGAGTAATATTCTCTAGAAATGAAAGAGAGAACAACAAAGGTAAAATGTGAAAGGAACTGGAAAAATGACCTGAAGGAAAATGGCAGAGCTTTATCATGCAGACGAACAAAAGAAAGAAAATATAAATTTATCTTATTAGATTTGACCCACCTATTTTTTTTTATTTTTTCACTCAAGTTTCAGTGAACCTAAGTGAATAAAGATTTACAAATAACTTATTCCTCTGAGAAATGTCAGTGTATTCTGTAATAAAAGGGGACCACAGTCTAAATCAAAAGGTGCTTTTTTACAGTGACCACCATGTACTTTCATCTTCAAGTTTCTGCAATGCTGTATTTTGATTGTATTTGAGTGTTAAAATGGAACTCATTCTGTCTCAGTTCAGCTGAGACTACAGAAAGAGGAGAATGGGTACTTAGAACCCCTACATCCTAAAGCAAGCTGCTGCTAGACAACATATGTATTGCAAAGTGAGGCTATAAAACCTGCTTCTACTAGCATTAGCGGTCGTTCACCCCATCTGTAAAATGTTGGGGTGTGAAGAGTCCATAGAGAGTCCCTTTGGATAGCAAAATTGGAATTCTATGCATTTCCAAGCACTCTAACTTGCCATCCTCTCCATGAGGGAAGTGAGGAGGGCCTTTCTCACTCAAAACAAAGAGGCAAGCAAAGAAACAACAACAATAAAACAGGACATCTGTTCACCCTTTGGAGTTCTAATAGTGTTTACCTCTTACCACAAACTGTCTAAAGATGAAAATCTTTCTGGAGCTACACCGAAATAGCACTACAGAGAAAGAAGATTGAACTGAATTTCCTACTACACTTCAGTAAAGGTGAAGAAAGCACATACTACTCCAAAGATCAGCATTATTAGTGGGAGAGAGTCAGCCTGGACTTTCTAATAGAGACCCTGCCAAAGAAAAGATAACCAGGAAAAAAGAAACAAACATTGAGAGAGCATGAGGGTGTGGGGTGGGAAGAGATGATCACTGCAGGAAGACTAGGGGCTGGCTAAGGGATGGGAGTCTTAAATGATTACCCAGAGAAGAAGAGAACAAGCATGAGAATCATCTCTGA
>NW_022299155.1:0-1558 GCF_002776525.5 Piliocolobus tephrosceles
GGAGGCCGACAGACTTCTCCCGCACACCTTAGGTTACCAAAATAAACTGTGCAGTTTTGCTGTTACACTTGCCTACCTGCTGGTTCTTTTGCGCCCGCTGGGCTGGTCTTAGAAAAAACAAGACAGATGGTGCCGAAACCCGGGAGGAGACCCCTCCTCAGGGCCCCCAGGGTCCGGGGAGCCTCCTCCTCCTCCTTCCACGCCGCGGACGGACCAGGACCTGAGACCCGCTTCGCTCACTCTCACGGCCTCTCTGGGGTAAGTGCCCTTGTCTCCTCTTTACCACCCTCGGCCAAAACCCTGTGCAGGTCCGAGGTCCATTTTGAGCCACCAAGTGGCTTGGAAGCCACCACGTGGCTTCGGAGAGCCTTGCAGGACGGAGACGTCCGCCTGAAGGTAATCTCCACCTTGGCTTCAAGAGCCTCCAGTCTGTCTCTGCTGGTTCCAAAGGACGCTTTGAAGCCAGGCAGAGATCCACTTCCATTTCCATTGTGTCCATTGTGTAAGTAAAGAGGAAACAAATGGGAAACCCCCCAGTCCAAATTTCCAAAGAGCACCCCCTTAGGGTGCCTCCTAGCCAATTTAAAAACCTTACAGCTTGAACAAGACCTTAGGAGGAAGCGGTTAATTTTCCTTTCCACTGTGGCGTGATCGACCTCAGCAATTTCTGCCAGCGGCTAGGCAAGTGGTCCGAAATTTACATACAAGGCTTTTGGGCCTTAGGCTCTCGTCCCTATACTCCCTCTCTCCCCGCTCTCCCCACCCCCTCCCTTCCTGCCCAGACTCCTCCTCCTCCCCCCATCCGGACTCCTCCTTCCTCTTCCTTACCTACTAGTAATCCACTCGGTCCCATGCCTCCTTCGGGGCCCCCAACTGGCTGTCTTGAGTCTCTTATCTCTGCCCACACCCTCCTACAGTGTTAGCACCTTTGCGAGAGGTGGCTGGGGCGGAGGGGGTAGTCAGAGTACACGTCCCTTTTTCATTGGCCGATCTTTCCACCATTTTGGCGTCTTATTTCATTTCTCAATCAGCTCCTGACATTCGTAAAAAACTTCAAAAGGTAGAGGATGGTCCTCAGACACCAATACAAGACCTAGTTAAATTAGCCTTTAAGGTCTATAGCTCCAGAGAGGAGACGGCTGAGATACAGCTCCTAGCAGCGGCTTTACAGCCCAGTCATAACCCCAGACCAGAGAGCACATACCCCACAGACTCCAAGGCCACTGCTATAAAGGAGAAAGGCCACTGCTAGAAAGGAGCCTGCTATAAGTGTGGCAAGGCAGGACACTATGCCAACAGGTGTCCGCAAGGTCCCCGAGTCCCAACGCAGCCTTGCTATAAGTGCAAGGCATCAGGACATTAGGCCAGTGAATGTCCTAACCCTCGTCCACCAGCAACCCCCCTGCCCTGCTTGCCAGCAGGAAGGAAACTGGAAGTCTGATTGCCCCACCCTGAGAACAGGTGCCGCGCCTCCACGTGACCCCCTTTCCCAGGATCCTGGGAGCTCCTTCCAGCTCCTACATCTGGACGACAACTGAAGGTGCCGAGACTCGGGGAC
>NW_022299156.1:0-2077 GCF_002776525.5 Piliocolobus tephrosceles
GCCATTGCACTCCAGCCTGGGCAGCAAGAGCGAAACTCCATCTCAAATGGAAAAAAAAAAAAAAAAAAAAAAAAAGAAAAACAGGAGGAGGAGGAGGAAGAGAAGGAAGGGAAAAGTAGCCACTGCTGCCAGGCCCAGCCAGGTGCAGGGCAGACACTTCCCACCCCTTCCCCAGTTTGCTGCTTCCCCTGGACTCCTCCCGTGCCCCTGGTCCTGCCCTGACTCAGCCCCAGCTGCAGGCGCTTGTGCCCAGTTCTGTGTCCCCTCTCAGCCCAGGTCTCCCTGGCAGGGTCAGGTTCAGGGTCAGGACAGGAATAAGGAGTGGCTGGTGAATTTCTTGTCTGTCTCTGCCCAGTGTTCAGACCTTATGCATGAGGTACAGAGAGGCCATGGACCAGCTGGGGACTGGCATTCTGCCCTGCCCTGCAGGTAGCTGAGGTTAGGAGGGGGCCATGCCCCCACCCAGACAGCCAGGGTGATAAGGAGGCCAGGCCTGATGGAGCAGGAGCTGGGGGAACCAACAAGAGTCTAAGGCAAATAGAAAACCTGAGACCAAGCTTCAGGGGGTGGCTGAGACCAAGCTTCAGGGGGTGGCTGGGAGGGGGGTCACATGACCCGGTTCCTCCCAGGCAGCACTTGGGGCTGTCCCTGGCTTCTGGAAAGGGGCCTCCCCTTCTCACGCCCCTGCCACCTGCTGGGAGACCCAGAGGCCCAGCCTCTGCTGGGGCCTCAGCCAGAAAGCACCTGCTCCTTCCCGGGCAGGACTGCCGTGTAGGGCTTTCTGGGGCCAAGGCACTTTTGCCATCCTGAGTCCTTTCCTCTACTGAAAAAAACATATATATGCTTGAGGTTAGAATTATTATTATTAATGTATTATTATTATTATTTGAGACAGAGTCTCGCTCTGTCGCCTAGGCTGGAGTGCAGGGGCGCCATCTCAGCCCACTGCAAGCCCCGCCTCCCAGGTTCAAGGGTTTCTTCTGCCTCAACCTCTCTAGTAGCTGGGATTACAGGTGCCCACCACCACGCCCAGCTGATTTTTGTATTTTTAGTAGAGATGGGGTTTCACCATGTTGGCCAGGCTGGTCTTGAACTCCTGACCTCATGATCTGCCTGCCTCAGCCCCCCAAAGTGCTGGGATTACAGGTGTGAGCCACTGTGCCCGGCCTTAATTCATTATCATTACTGTTCATTGGAAAACAATTATTATGCATCAATTTTCTTCTGATGTAATTTTTTTTTCTTCCCGAGACAGGGTCTCACTCTGTCTCCCATCCTGCAGCGCAGTGGTACAAGTTTGGCTTACTGCAGCTTCAACCTTCTGGGCTCAAGCCACCCTCCTCTCTGAGCCCCTCCAGTAGCTGGAATACAGGTGCCTGCCACCACGCCCGGCTTGTTTTTTTTTGTTTGTTTGTTTTTGAGACGGGGTGTCGCCGTATTGCCCAGGGTGGTCTCGAATCCTGAGCTCAAGTGATCTTCCTGCCTCGGTCTCCCAAAGTGTTAGGATTACAGGTGTGAACCACACCGTGCCAGGCCCTGATTTTAAAAGAAATTAAAACATTTTCTGCCAGGTATGGTGGCTCATGCCTGTAATCCCAGCACTCTGAGAGGCCGAGACAGGTGGATCACCTGAGGTCAGGGGTTTGAGACCAGCCTGGCCAACATGATGAAATCCCATCTCTAGTCAAAATACAAAAATTAGCCAGGCATGGTAGTGGGAACCTGTAATTCCAGCTACTTGGGAGGCTCAGGCAGAAGAATTGCTTGAACCCGGGAGGCAGAGGTTGCAGTGAGCCGAGATTGTGCCATTGCACTGCAGCCTGGGTGACAGAGCAAGACTCTGTAACAAAGGAAGAAAGGAAGAAAGAGAGAAGGAGGGAGGGAGGGGAGGGAAGGAAAAGAAGGGAAAGAGAGAGAAAGAGAGAGGGAAAGAGAAAGAAAAGAAAGAGAAAGAGAAAGAAGAAAGAAAAAGACAAAGGCCGGGCGCGGTGGCTCAAGCCTGTAATCCCAGCACTTTGGGAGGCCAAGACAGGTGGATCACGAGGTCAGGAGATCGAGACCATCCTGGTTAACACGG
>NW_022299157.1:0-1242 GCF_002776525.5 Piliocolobus tephrosceles
ACAAAACTGAGGCTCAGAACAGTCAATGATTGCCCATGATCATGTAGTTAGACGGGGCAGAGATCATGTTCTGATTCCTATTTTTTAGCACTACGTTACAACCTGATGCAATTTCCTTTTTATATTTCTGTTCATGTTCCTGTGCATGGTATCAACTAGTATAATTTCACAGTACAATGCTTAACACCTGCTTTCTGCTAGACTATGCATATTAGTGTATTTTCTTTGCAAATGAGTCACAAGTGATTAGCAAACGTTAGGGAAATAAACTGAGTGGATGGCAGGAGAAAGGCATTGGTTCTCATTAGCTCTTTCTATTTACACTCAATGATAAGTCCCAAAATATTTCACCTAGATACAAATTACATAAAAGAGGAGTCCATGTAAATGAATTGCCTGCCCGAAAAAATTAAAGAGAAAAAAATAGTAAAAGAGTGAAGTGCCATTTGATAATCTAGAGGTAGAATAAGTTTACAGTTAACATGCTTATATCTTTAGAAATATGTACGTAGAACTTTTGTGATTTGCCCGAGAATGATGTTAATACTTTAGATCTGAGGTTTTCAACCTTTGTGTTCACCGTGCCCTTAGTATCTCAGTGATTTTTTTCATAGTACCCCTAAGCCAAAAGAAATACATCCTGTTTAGGAAACACTTTAGGTCCAAATAACGTTTATTTCCTAAAAAAATAACAGTCACTTAAAAAAAATAGGAGAAATTAAATACAATTAAACACCATTACTTACTGAAAGTATGTATGTACCTGTTTTCAACTGTAAAACTTTTCAAACCTCAGAATTAGACTGGTGGCAGCCACCCTCATTACCTATTTCTTGTTATTCAATTTATAACTCATAATTCATCATTTAATTCATAATTGAATTCAATTTATAATTCAATTCATAGTGGAATTCAATTTATAATTCAGTTCATAATTTAATTCAATTCATAATTCAATAATTAATAAGCAAGCTTCCATCATTTCCTCATTCTGATTCTCTATATTGTATATATTAGAAGATACATTATTATTTATAATACAAATTTTGCTCCTGCCCCTTGCCCAACTGCTCTATAGAATTTTAGTAATTTTATTGACGTAAAAAATTTAAATTTGTTAAATAAATTTGATACATAAATGCACGCTCATTGTCAACTTCAAAATCCAGATGAATAAAATCCCTCTCAATTTTCTACCCATATCCACTAACTACTGCTACAGGAATGATGACTATTGTTAAC
>NW_022299158.1:0-1854 GCF_002776525.5 Piliocolobus tephrosceles
TATGATAAAGTTCAATTTATAATTTATGCACAATAAGAGATTGACAAATTAACAAATAAAATGGAACAATTATAACAATATGCCAGGATCACTCTTCTTGGGCTTTGGGGCCATTATTAAGTCTAATAAGGGTTAATCAAACACAAGTACTACAATAAAGGGACTGTTGATCTGATAACCCAGATAGCTACAAAATGATTATCAGGTTTATAGAGTACAGCCTGGATATGTTTTACATAGGAATGACTTATGTCCCAGGTGAAATGAGGAAACAACATGACATTCAATCCAACTACTCAGAATGATGCACAATGTCAAACTTATGACTTGTTTCTGGAATTTTTCATTTAATCTTTTTGGACTCTGGGTGACCTCGAGATAACTGAAACCACAGAAAGCAAAACCACAAATAAGAAGGGACAATGGGCCAGGTGTGGTTGCTCACACCTGTAATCACATCACTTTGGGAGGCCAACGTGGTTGGATCACCTGAGGTCAGGAGTTCAAGACTAGCCTGGCCAATATGGTGAAACCCTGTCTCTACTAAAAATACAAAACTTAGTCAGGCATGGTGGTGGGCACCTGTAATCCCAACTACACGGGAGATTGAGGCAGGAGAATCACTTGAACCCAGGAGAAGGAAGTTGCAGTGAGCCGAGACTGTGTCATTGCACTCCAGCCTGGACAACAAGAGCAAAACCCCATCTCAAAAAAAAAAAAAAAAAAGAAGAAGAAGAAGAAAAAAGTAATTGTACTTATGAGCATTGAGTTTCAAAGCAGGTATTTTATAACCTTCTTTTGATGATATAGATTAATGACAAAGAAAAATAAAAATAAGTCTACAAGGGACATGTAAAATAACTTTTTTACACAGACTTAAATTTAATTTCTTCCTAATTTCATTTTTGCGACAGAGTCTCACTCTGTCTCCCAGCCTGTTGGCCAGGCTGGTCTCTAAATCCTGGCCTCAAGTCATACACCTGCCTCTGCCTCCCAAATTACTGGGATTACAGGTGTAAGACACTGCTCCTAGCCCCTAATTTTCTTTTCAATTCCTTAGTTGTGACCTTGTGAAGGTTCTTAATCTCTATGCGCTTTCATAGTCCTCATTTTCAAAATGAGAGAATTGAAATAGACAGTTTAATTTCTTCAAAATGTACCCCTTTTGTTAGAAATACTATGCAGAAGTCAAACATTTAAAAAATTAGATAAAAGCAGAGCTCCTCTGATTGAAGCAAGGTGGACGCAGGTGTGAGGAAGAGACAGGAGTTCAGCTTTTTTCTTCAACTCATTGCACATGGCAGCTTCAGAGGTACCTCGGTAAACCTTAGAGGACTAATAACTAGGCACAAATGTGATGTATAAGTATGTTTCAGTCTCTAAATTTTGCAACATGTTGAACACAGAGTGATGAGTTTTGAAGAAAGAGGAAAATAAGAAAAACCACCAATGGAAATAGAAAAGTATTAAAGTGATTGGATTGTTCATACCTCCATTCCACTGGTTTTTGTTGTGTTGTTCTTTTTTTTTCCTTCCTCCTATCTGTAACTAAATCTTTCTGCAACTCTCATTGTATAGGGCTGTCTGTACAAGACTTTCCAGGACTGAATGAATTATGGCATTTTTCCCATAATTACATGAGTAATACTTAATTTTTATACTTTCATAAGCCATTTTGTAAAAATAAACTAAAAAAAAACAGATGTTAAAAACCAAAATGCTTGGTGCGTCAAGCAGTCTGTCTTTTTGGTTCTGGAGTCACAGTATTGACCCCCACAGCTACTTAGCAATAGACTTTTTCTGTTCACAGAAACTTGCTTGCTTTTGATTCTTTTCTGCATTTATTGAGTCACC
>NW_022299159.1:0-1967 GCF_002776525.5 Piliocolobus tephrosceles
TTGATGGAACGTACCTCAAAATAATAAGAGCTATTTATGACAAACCCGCAGCCAATATCATACTGAATGGGCAAAAACTGGAAAAATTCCCTTTGAAAACTGGCACAAGACAGGGATGCCCTCTCTCACCACTCCTATTTAACATAGTGTTGGAAGTTCTGGCTAGGGCAATCAGTCAAGAGAAAGAAATCAAGTGTATTCAGTTAGGAAAAGAAGAAGTCAAATTGTCCCTGTTTGCAGATGACATGATTGTATATTTAGAAAACCCCATCGTCTCAGCCCAAAATCTTCTTAAGCTGATAAGCAACTTCAACAAAGTGTCAGGTTACAAAATTAATGTGCAAAAATCACAAGCATTCTTATACACCAGTAACAGACAAGCAGAGAGCCAAATCAGGAATGAACTTCCATTCACAATTGCTTCAAAGAGAATAAAATATCTAGGAATCCAACTTACAGGGGATGTAAAGGACCTCTTCAAGGAGAACTACAAACCACTGCTCAGTGAAATCAAAGAGGACACAAACAAATGGAAGAACATACCATGCTCATGGATAGGAAGAATCAATATCGTGAAAATGGCTATACTTCCCAAGGTTATTAATAGATTCAATGCCATCCCCATCAAGCTACCAATGAGTTTCTTCACCGAATTGGAAAAAACTGCTTTAAAGTTCATATGGAACCAAAAAAGAGCCCGCATTGCCAAGACAATCCTAAGTCAAAAGGACAAAGCCGGAGGCGTCACGCTACCTGACTTCAAACTATACTACAAGGCTACAGTAACCAAAACAGCATGGTACTGGTACCAAAACAGAGATATAGACCAATGGAACAGAACGGAGCCCTCAGAAATAATGCCACACATCTACAACCATCTGATCTTTGACAAACCTGACAAAAACAAGAAATGGGGAAAGGATTCCCTATTTAATAAATGATGCTGGGAAAATTGGCTAGCCATAAGTAGAAAGCTGAAACTGGATCCTTTCCTTACTCCTTATACAAAGATTAATTCAAGATGGATTAGAGACTTAAATGTTAGACCTAATACCATAAAAACCCTAGAAGAAAACCTAGGTAGTATCATTCAGGACATAGGCATGGGCAAGGACTTCATGTCTAAAACACCAAAAGCAACGGCAGCAAAAGCCAAAATTGACAAATCGGATCTAATTAAACTAAAGGGCTTCTGCACAGCAAAAGAAACTACCATCAGAGTGAACAGGCAACCTACAGAATGGGAGAAAATTTTTGCAATCTACCCATCTGACAAAGGGCTAATTTCCAGAATCTACAAAGAACTCAAACAAATATACAAGAAAAAAACAAACAACCCCATCAAAAAGTGAGGAAGGGATATGAATAGACATTTCTCAAAAAAAGACATTCATACAGCCAACAGACACATGAAAAAATGCTCATCATCACTCGCCATCAGAGAAATGCAAATCAAAACCACAATGAGATACCATCTCACACCAGTTAGAATGGCAATCATTAAAAAATCAGGAAACAACAGGTGTTGGAGAGGATGTGGAGAAATAGGAACACTTTTACACTGTTGGTGGGATTGTAAACTAGTTCAACCATTATGGAAAACAGTATGGCAATTCCTCAAGGATCCAAAACTAGATGTACCATATGACCCAGCCATCCCACTACTGTGTATATACCCAAAGGATTATAAATTATTCTACTACAAAGACACATGCACACGTATGTTTATTGCGGCACTATTCACAATAGCAAAGACTTGGAATCAACCCAAATGTCCATCAGTGACAGACTGGATTAAGAAAATGTGGCACATATACACCATGGAATACTATGCAGCCATAAAAAAGGATGAGTTTGCGTCCTTTGTAGGGACATGGATGCAGCTGGAAACCATCATTCTTAGCAAACTATCACAAGAAGAGAAAACCAAACACCGCATGTTCTCACTCATAGGTGGGAACTGAACA
>NW_022299160.1:0-2300 GCF_002776525.5 Piliocolobus tephrosceles
CACTGTTAGCTAGAAAAAGCCTAGCTAGCACAAAGGTGACACAAACCTCAGAAAAAAATGCTGCTTGCAGCTTTAGTGGTTGTATCAACGGTGGTAAGTCTCCCCGTGCCTGCAGGAGCAGCTGCAGCTAATTATACCTACTGGGCCTATGTGCCTTTCCCGCCCTTAATTCGGGCAGTGACATGGATGGATAATCCTATTGAAGTATATGTTAATAATAGTGTGTGGGTACCTGGTCCCACAGATGATCGTTGCCCTGCCAAACCGGAGGAAGAAGGAATGATGATAAATATTTCCACTGGGTATCGTTATCCTCCTATATGTCTAGGGAAAGCACCAGGATGTTTAATGCCTGCTATCCAAAATTAGTTGGTAGAAGTGCCTACTCTCAATCCCATCAGTATATTTACTTACCACAAGGTTGTGGAATTCACAATCTGGTATCGATCAAAAATTGGCAAATCAAATTAATGATCTTAAACAAACTGTCATTTGGATGGGAGATAGGCTCATGAGCTTGGAACATCGTTTCCAGTTACAGTGTGACTGGAATACTTCAGATTTTTGTATTACACCCCAAATTTATAATGAGTCTAAACATCACTGGGACATGGTAAAACGCCATTTACAGGGAAGAGAAGATAATCTCACTTTAGACATTTCTAAATTAAAAGAACAAATTTTTGAAGCCTCTCAAAGTCATTTAAATATTGTCCCTGGAGCTGAGGCGTTAGATCAAGTGGCAAAAAATCTTTATAGATTAAACCCCACGACTTGGATTAAGTCTATTGGGAACTCTACTGTAGTAAATTTTGGAATTATGTGTCTCTGTTTAATCGGTTTGTTTTTAGTGTGCTGGACCAGTCAAAGAATCCTGCGCCAAAATCGAGAGAACGAACAAGCCTTCATCGCCATAGCACATTTGTATAGAGGAAAAGAGAAAAAAAATGTTGCGAAAAGTCAGGGACCTTGAACAGAGGGACTGGCTGGAGCCTCAACAACAACAACAAAAAATAATAATAATATGAAGATTTCATGGACATTTTATTAGTTCTTCAAAATTTATACTTTTGTAATTTCTTATGTCTGTCTTTAATCTTTTAATCCCATTATTTTCTTTGTAAGCTGAGGAAGATATATGTCACCTCAAGACCCTATAATAATTGCCTTAACTACACAAATTGTTTGTAGAGCGTGTGTGTTTAAACAGTATGAAAACTGGGCATCTTGAAAAAAGAACGAGATAACAGCGATGTTCAGGAAACAAGGGAGGTAACCTTGAACTGGCCGCCGGTGAGCCGGACGGAACAAAGCCATATCTTTTCTCCTTTTGCACACAAATAGGAGAGATATCGCTGAATTCTTTTTCTCAGCATGGAATATCCCTGAGAAGGAGAATGCGCTCTAAGGGTAGGCCTACAAACGACCCCCTTGGAGGCGTGCCGCCTTTTACAGTTGAAGCCGAAGGGATGAAATAAGCCCCGGCATCCTGTAGTGCTCTCAGGCTTATTGGGAGCGAAAAAAATTCCCACCTAATAAATTTTGGTCAGTCAGGTTGTCTACTCTCAAACCCTATTTCCTGATAAAATGTTATCAATGACTATGCGTGCCCTAAAATTTCATTAGCAACTTTAATTTTAATGTTAATACCATCCTGTGATCTCATCCTGCCTCCACTTATTCTGTAATATTCTATTACTTTATAAAGTATGTAATCTCGGTGTCATGATGATAATGGTGATTGTGTTAAAAAGAAAAAGGGGGAAATGTAGGGAAAAAATAGGTTAGCCTGTTGCTGTGTTATTATAGATAGAAGTAAGTTTAAGAGACTTCATTCGGCTCTATATTTGAGATGCTGTTAATCTGTGACTCTACCCCCAATCTTGTCCTTGCTAGAAACATTGCAGTGCTAATTAAAGTTGAAAGGATTTTGGGCTGTAAGGAATGTGCTTTGTTAGGTAAATGTTTAAAGCCTGCTTGGGTTGAAGGTCAGTACCATTCCTTTAAATCTCAGTAAAAGAAAAACATCTGTCTCCTGCCCGATACTGGGAAAATGCAACAGCTCCGTGTATCTGTAAGCCTTACTGCTGATTTACTCCCTTATCTTTTTGGCAATAAATACTGAGGGAACTCAGAGGCCGGTGCCAGTGTGGGTCCTCTGAAAGCACAGCACTGGCCCCCTGGGGCCCCGCTTTTCTTTCTCTATACTTTGTCTCTGTGTCTTTATTTCTTTTCTCAAGTCTCTCGTTTCCACCTAGCGAGAAGCACCCACAGGTGTGGAGGGGCAGGCCACCCCTTCA
>NW_022299161.1:0-2013 GCF_002776525.5 Piliocolobus tephrosceles
GTTTGCCAGTATTTTATTGAGGATTTTTGCATCGATGTTCATCAGGGATATTGGTCCAAAATTCTCTTTTTTTGTTATGTCTCTGCCAGGCTTTGGTATCAGGCTGATGTTGGCCTCATAAAATGAATTAGGGAGGATTCCCTCTTTTTCTATTGATTGGAATAGTTTCAGAAGGAATGGTACCAGCTCCTCCTTGTACCTCTGGTAGAATTCAGCCGTGAATCCATCTGGTCCTGGACTTTTTTTGGTTGGTAGGCTATTAATTATTGCCTCAATTTCAGAGCCTGCTATTGGTCTATTCAGGGATTCAACTTCTTCCTGGTTTAGTATTGGGAGAGTGTAAGTGTCCAGGAAATTATCCATTTCTTCTAGATTTTCTAGTTTATTTGCAGAGGGGTGTTTATAGTATTCTCTGATGGTAGTTTGTATTTCTGTGGGGTCAGTGGTGATATCCCCTTTATCATTTTTTATTGCATCTATTTGGTTCTTCTCTCTTTTCTTCTTTATTAGTCTTGCTAGCGGTCTGTCAATTTTGTTGATCTTTTCAAAAAACCAACTCCTGGATTCATTGATTTTTTGGAGGGTTTTTTGTGTCTCTATCTCCTTCAGTTCTGCTCTGATCTTAGTTATTTCTTGCCTTCTGCTAGCTTTTGAATGTGTTTGCTCTTGCTTCTCTAGTTCTTTTAATGGTGATGTTAGAGTGTCAAGTTTAGATCTTTCCAGCTTTCTCTTGTGGGCATTTAGTGCTATAAATTTCCCTCTACACACTGCTTTAAATGTGTCCCAGAGATTCTGGTATGTTGTATCTTTGTTCTCATTGGTTTCAAAGAACATCTTTATTTCTGCCTTCATTTCGTTATGTACCTAGTAGTCATTCAGGAGCAGGTTATTCAGTTTCCATGTAGTTGAGCAGTTTTGATTGAGTTTCTTAGTCCTGAGTTCTAGCTTGATTGCACTGTGGTCTGAGAGACAGTTTGTTATAATTTCTGTTCTTGTACATTTGCTGAGGAGTGCTTTACTTCCAATTATGTGGTCAATTTTGGAATAAGTGTGATGTGGTGCTGAGAAGAATGTATATTCTGTTGATTTGGGGTGGAGAGTTCTATAGATGTCCATTAGGTCTGCTTGCTGCAGAGATGAGTTCAATTCCTGGATATCCTTGTTAACTTTCTGTCTCGTTGATCTGTCTAATGTTGACAGTGGAGTGTTGAAGTCTCCCATTATTATTGTATGGGAGTCTAAGTCTCTTTGTAAGTGTCTAAGGACTTGCTTTATGAATCTGGGTGCTCCTGTATTAGGTGCATATATATTTAGGATAGTTAGCTCTTCCTGTTGAATTGATCCCTTTACCATTATGTAATGGCCTTCTTTGTCTCTTTTGATCATTGATGGTTTAAAGTCTGTTTTATCAGAGACTAGTATTGCAACCCCTGCTTTTTTTTGTTCTCCATTTGCTTGGTAGATCTTCCTCCATCCCTTTATTTTGAGCCTATGTATGTCTCTGCATGTGAGATGGGTCTCCTGAATACAGCAGTCTGATGGGTCTTGACTCTTTATCCATTTTGCCAGTCTGTGTCTTTTAATTGGAGCATTTCATCCATTTACATTTAAGGTTAATATTGTTATGTGTAAACTTGATCCTGCCATTATGATATTAACTGGTTATTTTGCTTGTTAGATGATGCAGTTTCTTCCTGGCCTCGATGGTCTTTACATTTTGGCATGTTTTTGCAATGGCTGGTACCGGTTGTTCCTTTCCATGTTTAGTGCTTCCTTCAGGGTCTCTTGTAAGGCAGGCCTGGTGGTGACAAAATCTCTAAGCATTTGCTTATCTGTAAAGGATTTTATTTCTCCTTCACTTATGAAACTTAGTTTGGCTGGATATGAAATTCTGGGTTTAAAATTCTTTTCTTTAAGAATGTTGAATATTGGCCCCCACTCCCTTCTGGCTTGTAGAGTTTCTGCGGAGAGATCTGCTGTTAGTCTGATGGGCTTCCCTTTGTGGGTAACCCG
>NW_022299162.1:0-1273 GCF_002776525.5 Piliocolobus tephrosceles
AGAATATTGCTGAACAGCGAGTGCACCTGTCTGATTCTTGCTTTGGAAGCTTCCTCTCAGGGGTGTACTCCACCCTGTGAGGTGTGGGGTGTCAGACTGCCCCTAGTGGGGGATGTCTCCCAGTTAGGCTTCTCAGGGGTCAGGGACCCACTTGAGCAGGCAGACTGCCCCTTCTCAGATCTCAACCTCCGTGTTGGGAGATCCACTGCTCTCTTCAAAGCTGTTAGACAGACTCGTTGGCGTCTGCACAGGCTTCTGCTCCTTTAGCTGATCCCTGTCCCCAGAGGTGGAGTCTACAGAGACAGGCAGGTTTCCTTGAGCTGCTGTGAGCTCCACCCAGTTCGAGCTTCCCAGCGGCTTTATTTACCTACTTAAGCCTCAGCGATGGTGGGCGCCCCTCCCCCAGCCTCGCTGTTGCCTTGAGGTTAGATTGCCGCAGACTGCTGTGTTAGCAAGGAGGGAGGCTCCGTGGGCGTGGGACCCTCCCGGCCAGGTGTGGAATATAATCTGCAGTGTGCCGGTGTTACAGCGCAGTATTGGGGTGGGAGTTACCCGATTTTCCAGGTGTTGTGTGTCTCAGTTCCCCTGGCTAGGAAAAGGGACTCCCTTCCCCCTCGCGCTTCCCAGGTGAGGCGATGCCTCGCCCTGCTTCAGCTCTGGCTGGTCAGGCTGCAGCAGCTGACCCGCACGGATTGTCTGCACTCCCGAGTGAGATGACCCCAGTACCTCAGTTGAAAATGCAGAAATCACTGGTCTTCTGTGTCGCTCGCGCTGGGAGATGGAGACTGAAGCTGTTCCTATTTGGCCATCTTGCTCCTATTTTTTTCTATAGTACGTCGGAGCTGCTTTGTGACGTGTGCATTCCTGTCACAGTGTTATACCTCTCTTCTCATATAGCATCGGGAAATCCTTTTCAAGAAACAGGTACCAAGGGACATTCGGGAGCACGTTGATGCCGATGGTGAAAAGGGAAATAGCCTCAAACAAAAACAGGAAGGAAATTTTCTAGGATATTACCCTGTGATATGTGTAATCATCTCAGATAGATAAAGCTTTGTTTACATTACGCAGCTTCGAATCTGTCATGGATAGATCCACGAAGGGACCTTCATTAGCAAATTCTGGACTACGGTGAAAAAGGAAATATCTTCAGATAAAAACTGGAAAGAAGCTTTCTGTGAATCTGCTTTTTACTATGTTTATTCATCTCACGTAGATGAAGCTTCCTTTATAATATGCAGCTTGGAAACTCCCTCGTGGATGGATCCATGAG
>NW_022299163.1:0-2990 GCF_002776525.5 Piliocolobus tephrosceles
CTTTTTTTTTTTTTTTTTGAGACAGAGTCTCGCTCTGTCGCCCAGGCTGGAATGCAGTGGCACGATCTCAGCTCACTGCAAGCTCCGCCTCCTGGGTTCACACCATTCTCCTGCCTCAGCCTCCCCAGCAGCTGGGACTACAGGTGCCCATCACCATGCCCGGCTAATTTTTCTGTATTTTTAGTAGAGACGGGGTTTCACCATGTTAGCCAGGATGGTCTAGATCTCCTGACCTCGTGATCCACCTGCCTCGGCCTCCCAAAGTGCTGGAATTACAGGCATGAGCCACCGCGCCCGGCCAACTTAAGATTTTTCAACTTTATGATGGTGAAAGTGATATGCGTTCAGTAGAAATCATACGTCAAGTACCCATACATTCAGCTTCTCAATTTCAGCACAATATTCAATAAATTACATGAGTGAGTCAGCACTTTATTATAAAATAGGCTTTGTGTTAGATGATTTTGCCCAACTGTAGGCTAATGTAAGTGTTTGAGTATGTTTAAGGTAGGCTAAGCTGAGCTATGGTCAGTAGGTACATTAAATGCATTTCTGACTTACAGTCTTTTCGAGTTATGATGGGTTTATCCAGACATAATTTCACTGTAAGTCAAGGCACATCCATACACTGTTAACTAGACTATCTGAGACTCCAGTACCCACCACAAGGACTAGCACAGAGCAACTGCTCAGTAAGGATTGGTTAAAAGGAATATAGAATCATTTCCTTTTAGCCCCCATAAAAGGATCCATAAACCATCACCATGTGTAGCAAAGATCCGTATTTCAAACGACAGGACTCGTGGTAGAAAAAGAGTTTATGACGTCCTAGAGAGTAAGTGTATCCTATTAACCTTCTGCAGCCAATAAGAGAGATTCACAGTTGAAAAGCACTTAGTTGTGGCAAAATAGGGAGGGTGCACATTCTACCCATAGCTGGGTTTTTCCAACTGGGACAGCTGAGACTTGTGAAGAATCCATTCAGCAGGAGACACCCCTTTACAGTGATGGTTTGGTGCAGTGACCTGACATGACTCCCTGTGGAACTCATTTTATTCCTAGTAAACCAGCAACTCTTAACAATAAACGGCCCTTCAAAGAAACTCATCATACTTCCTAGAAGCTCATAGCTTATCAGTGAGCTTGAAAGTGCCCAGGATATTTTTCTGAAGCTCCAGAACCAGCCTAGGGCTGAGACCATTTACCATTCATTTCTAGGCACAGTGAGGATCAGTCCTGTTCTGCAAGTCTGTGCTTATCTCAACCACGTTGACTAATCAAATACTCAACGATCAATACATACAAGTTCTGCACAGGGTACATTCTAGTTTTTCTGGAAACATATTTCTTCTTTCTTATACAAATGATAAATCTTAGTTGTGAATGCTACATGCTGATATTGTATATGAAGAATTTTACTAACTCAAATCCAACTGCTCAGTCCTTTTCTTTGGTTACAGACATATTTGTTGCTTTTTTTTTGAGATGGAGTTTCGCCCTGTCACCCAGGCTGGAGTGCAGTGGTGTGATGTTGGCTCACTGCAACCTTCACCTCCTGGGTTCAAGCGATGCTCCTGCCTCAGCCTCCTGAGTAGCTGGGACTACAGGTGCACGCCACCACGCCCGGCTAAGATGGGGTTTCGCCATGTTGGCCAGGATGGTCTCGATCTCCTGACCTCGAGATCCACCTGCCTTGGCCTCCCAAAATGCTGGGATTACAGGCGTGAGTCACCGCGCCCACCCTGTTTGTTGCTTTAAAATCTCACCTTGCTATCAAATTTCCAGACAGATTTTTGTAAAATCTATCAGTCCTTTCTTGATGATTTTACTACCTTCCATTCAATTTTACTACCTTCACTGGGGCATGAGGCTCCTTTAAGATGATGCAGTTGCTGCAAGCCTGGGATTTTGCTTGTGACACTGATATTTAAAATACTAACTGGTAATACTTTAAAAGGGCGCTGGAAAAGGTTCAACATGAAGCAAACTTAAAGGCCTTAAAGGTTCCTTCACCTTCTCCCCATCCAGTTGCTATGGTGGGGGTGGAGAGGATTATTACAGAGCATTGGAATTCTTTGTGGGGTGGGGAGGTGGGGGTGGTCACATAAGGGTTATAAATATCAGCAGCCAAACACTTGGTTGGCTGTGGAGAACAACTGAGAGACTGTAGTCTCCCCTTAAAGGCACAGAACAAGGAAGCTCCCTGAAGTATGTCCACAAAGGAAATTCCTCTTCTCTTTGGCAATGCATCATCAACCAAACACCTGCATCAACAACTGACAACTGTATGCAAATTCCAGCCAGGGAAAGTGACCAGGAGGTATTAAAGCCAGACACAGATTAAGACCAGCAAAAATAAAGAATCCAGAGCCTGGCTTAAAGGAAAGCTGACTTAGAAGCGGTTGTTGCCACTATACACAGTCATAATCAGATTATCAGAAGGCTGCTTGTTACATAAATATTTAATTAGTAACCTATTCCACCTGAATTCTAAGTTTCCCATGTATAGGTGGCAATTTCTTCCAGGGCTATAGTTACCAACAGAGGGTAATTCTGCCTTCCAAGGAGACATTTTTAGTTGTACAACTGGGAAGTTACTAGGTCAGAAATGCTGCTAAAAAGCCTACAATGCACAGGACAGCTTCTCACAACAAAGAATTACCCAGTCCAAAATGTTGATAGTGGTGGGCAGAGGTGGTGGCATGAGTGGCTGCCTCTTTCCTCCCCACCCACCCTCCAAAAATGTCAACAGTGCTGAAATTGAGAAATCCATTTTAGGATATTGTCTTTATTTCCTTGGACCCTAGTTCCTATTTGGAGTAGCTTTGTTTAAGGAAGAAAGCAAAAAACCAAGACAGGCCAAGGAAGGGTTAGCACAAGGTGGGGGTTAGCAGGGATAGAGGATACCCACTCATCTTAGTAAAGCTGGGGAAACCTAAACCTCCAGGTGACAGACAGGTCATACCAAGTGTGATTTCCTGTCTCTCCAA
>NW_022299164.1:0-7294 GCF_002776525.5 Piliocolobus tephrosceles
AGCCATCTGATCTTTGACAAACCTGAGAGAAACAAGAAATGGGGAAAAGACTCCCTATTTAATAAATGGTGCTGGGAAAATTGGCTAGCCATAAGTAGAAAGCTGAAACTGGATCCTTTCCTTACTCCTTATACGAAAAATAATTCAAGATGGATTAGAGACTTAAATGTTAGACCTAATACCATAAAAACCCTAGAAGAAAACCTAGGTGGTACCATTCAGGACATAGGCATGGGCAAGGACTTCATGTCTAAAACACCAAAGGCAACGGCAGCAAAAGCCAAAATTGACAAATGGGATATGATTAAACTAAAGAGCTTCTGCACAGCAAAAGAAACTACCATCAGAGTGAACAGGCAACCTACACAATGGGAGAAAATTTTTGCAATCTACTCATCTGACAAAGGGCTAATATCCAGAATCTACAAAGAACTCAAACAAATTTACAAGAAAAAAACAAACAACCCCATCAAAAAGTGGGCAAAGGGTATGAACAGACATTTATCAAAAGAAAACATACATACAGCCAACAGACACATGAAAAAATGCTCATCATCACTGGCCATCAGAGAAATGCAAATCAAAACCACAATGAGATACCATCTCACACCAGATAGAATGGCAATCATTAAAAAGTCAGGAAACAACAGGTGCTGGAGAGGATGTGGAGAAATAGGAACACTTTTACACTGTTGGTGGGATTGTAAACTAGTTCAACCATTATGGAAAATAGTATGGTGATTCCTCAAGGATCTAGATCTAGATGTACCATATGACCCAGCCATCCCACTACTGGGTATATACCCAGAGGATTATAACTCATGCTGCTATAAAGACACATGCACACGTATGTTTATTGCGGCACTATTCACAATAGCAAAGTCTTGGAATCAACCCAAATGTCCATCTGTGACAGACTGGATTAAGAAAATGTGGCACATATACACCATGGAATATTATGCAGCCATAATGAGTTTGCGTCCTTTGTAGGGACATGGATGCAGCTGGAAACCATCATTCTTAGCAAACTATCACAAGAACAGAAAACCAAACACCACATGTTCTCACTCATAGGTGGGAACTGAACAATGACATCACTTGGACTCGGGAAGGGGAACATCACACATCGGGGCCTATCATGAGGGGGGAGGGGGTAGGGATTGCATTGGGAATTATACCTGATATAAATGACGAATTGATGGGTGCTGACGAGTTGATGGGTGCAGCACACCAACATGGCACAAGTATGTAACAAACCTGCATGTTATGCACATGTACCCTAGAACTTAAAGTATAATAATAATAAAAAAAAGAAAAACAAAAAAAAAATCATGCCTTCCCAGCAGTTCCCCAAAGTCTTAACTCATTTAAGCATTACCCCAAAAGTGCACAGTCCAAAGTCTCATTTGAGACAAGGCAAGTCCCTTCAACCTATGAGCCTGTAAAATCAAAAGCAAGCTAGTTACTTTTTAGATACAATGGGGCTAGGGGTATTGGGTAAATACAGCCATTCCAAATAGGAGAAATTGGCCAAAACAAAGGGATTACAGGGCCCATGCAAGTCTGAAATCCAGCGGGGCAGTCAAGTTTTTTTATTTTATTATTCTTTTTAAAAATTTTTGTTTATTTATTTTTTTGAGATGGAGTCTCGCTCTGTTGTCCAGGCTGGAGTGCGGTGGCAAGATCTCTGCTCATCTCTGCTCACTGTAAGCTCCGCCTCCCAGGTTCATGCCATTCTCCTGCCTCAGCCTCCTGAGTAGCAGGGACTACAGGCATCCGCCACCATGCCCAGCTAACTTTTTTGCATTTTTAGTAGAGACGGGGTTTCACCATGTTAGCCAGTATGGTCTTAATCTCCTGCCCTTTTGATCCGTCCGCCTGGGTCTCCCAAAGTGCTGGGATTACAGGCATGAGCCACTGCGCCCAGCCACAGTCAAATTTTAAAGCTCCAAAATGATCTGCTTTGACTCCAGGTCTCACATCCAGGTCACGCCAATACAAGAGGTGGGTTTCCCATGGTCTTGGGCAGCTCTGCCTCTGTGGCTGTGCAGGGTACAGCCTTCCTCCTGACTGCTTTCAAGGGCTGGCTTTGTGTCTGTGGCTTTTCCAGGCCCACAGTGCAAGCTGTCAGTGGAGCTACCATTCTGGGGTCTGGAGGATGGAGGCCCTCTACTCACAGCTCCACTAGGCAGTGCCTCAGTAGGGACTCTATGTGGGGGCTATGACCCCACATTTCCCTTCCACACTGCCCTGGCAGAGGTTCTGCACGAGGTCCCTGCTCCTGAAGCAAACTTTTGCCTGGGCATTTGGGCATTTCCCTACATCTTCTGAAATCCAAACCTCAATTCTTGACTTCTAAGCACCCGCAGGCTCAGCACCACATGGAAGCTGCCAAGGCTTGGGGCTTCCACCCTCTGAAACCACAGCCTGAGCTGTACATTGGCCTCTTTCAGCCAAGGCTGGAGCAGCTGGAACACAGGGCACCAAGTCCCTAGTCTGCACATAGCACAGGGACCCTGGGCCTGGTCCACAAAACCACTTTTTCCTCCCAGGCCTCTGGTTCTTTGATGAGAGGGGCTGCTGTGAAGGTCTCTGACATGGCCTGGAGACATTTTCCTATGGTCTTGCGGATTAATATTAGGCCCCTTGCTACTTATGCATATTTCTGCAGCTGACTTGAATTTTTCCTAAAAAATGGGTTTTTCTTTTCTACTGCATCACTAGACTACAGTTTTTCTGAACTATTATGCTCTGTTTCCCTTTTAAAGCAGAATGCTTTTAACAGTGCCCAAGTCACCTCTTGAATGTTTTGCTGCTCAGAAATTTCTTTTGCCAGATACCCTAAATCATCTCTCTCAAGGTCAAAGTTCTGCAGATCTCTAAGGCAGGGGCAAAATGCCGCCAGTCTCTTTGCTAAAACATAACAAGAGTCACCTTCATTCCAGTTCCCAACAAGTTTCTGATCTCCATCTGAGACCACCTCAGCCTGGATCTTATAGTTCATATCACTACTAGCATTTTTGTCAAAGCCATTCAACAAATCTCTAGGAGGTTCCAAACTTTCTCACATTTTCCTGTCTTCTTCAGAGCCCTCAAAACTGTTCCAACCTCTGTTTGTTACCCAGTTCAAAGTTGCTTCCACATTTTTAGGTATCTTTTCAACAAAACCCCACTCCTGGAACCAATTTACTAGTTCGTTTTCACACTGCTGATAAAGACATACTGGAGACTAGGAAGAATAAGAGGTTTAATTTCACTTACAGTTCCACATAACTTGGGAGGCCTCAGAATCATGGTGGGAGGTGAAAGCCATATCTTACATGGCTGCAGCAAGAGAAAATGAAGAAGAAACAAAGGCAGAAACCCCTGATAAACCCATCAGACAATGTGAGTCTTATTCACGATTATGAGAATAGCATGGGAAAGACCGGCCCCCATGATCGAATTACCTCCCCCTGGGTGCCTCCTGCAACACGTGGGAATTCTGGGAGACAGAATTCAAGTTGAAATTTGGGTGGGGACACAGCTAAACCATACCCGAAGGAATACAAATAATTCTATTATAAAGGTACATGCATGTGTATGTTTATTGAAGAACTGTTCACAATAACAAAGGCATGGAATCAACCCAAATGTCCATCAGTGATAGACTGGATAAAGAAAATATGGTACATACACAACATGAAATACTATACAGCCATAAAAAGGAATGAGATTATGTCCTTTGCAGGGACATGGATGGAGCTGGAAGCCATTATCCTCAGCAAACTAATGCAGGAACAGAAAACCAAATACTGCATGTTTTCATTAATAAGTGGGAGCTGAACAATGAGAATACATGGACACAGGGAGGGGAATAACACACACTGGGGCCTGTGAGGGGCAGGGGCAGGGGCAGGGAGAACATCAGGATAAATAGCTCATGTATGCTGGGCTTAATACCTAGGTGATGGGTTGGTAGGTGCAGCAAACTGCCATGCCACACGTTTTCCCATGTAACAAACCTGCATGTCCTACACATGTACTCTAGAAAATAAAATAAAATAATGAAACAATTCTATTCAAAAATGGGATTTTTAAGATTCCTCATATAAGTAAGATGGTACATTACTTGTCTTTCCGTGTCTGGCTTATTTCACTTAGCATAATGTCCTCTAGGTTCATGCATGTTGTCACAAATAAGAGTGTGAAAGAAAAATAGTTAATGTTGAGGACTGAGGCACCAATACTGACTTCCTTTTGTTCCCAAACAGGTAACGGTAATTTCACAACTCCGTGTCATAACCTCGTTTCCTCTACTCCTTCCCTCTTTTCACGTTTACTTAATTTTATGTAAAATGTAGATTTACTGAATGTAAGATAACTTATAATCAACTTTTTCCTCTACTCTCTTTTCACAAGTAAAATGTAGATTTACTGAGGCTAATCAAAGACTCAGGAATGTAACCACTTGTGTCATGGCCTACTCTTCCTCCGTTTTTTACTCCTTCCCCTCCTTCTTGCTCTTCCTCCTTTAAATACTGAAGTTCTCAAAACCCTCTTTGGCAAAAGCATGAATCACAGATGCTCCTGTGATTTGTGGTTTTCCCAGGTGTATTCCTCAACCTTGGCAAAATAAACCTTTAATTGACTGAGATCTACCTCAGTTACTTTTTGACTTACAACAGGATTTCCTTCTTTTTAAAACCTGAATAGGATTTGTGTATACATACCGCATTTTCTTTAATTCATCTGCTGAATGACGCAGATTGATTCTATACCTTGACTATTGTGAATAATGCTGCAAGGAACATAGGATTATAGGTATATTTTCAACATACTAATTTTAAATTCTTTGTCTACATCCTGCAAATGGGGTTACTACATCATATGATAGTTCTGTTTTTAACTTTCTGAGGAACTTCCATACTGTTTTCCATAATGGTTGTACTAATTTACATTTCCACCCACAGCGTACAAATGTTTCCTTTGGTCTACATCCTTAACTCTTGTTATCTTTTGTCTTTTTGATAATAGCCATTCTGTTCCATGAGACAGATGTGAGGTAATATGTCATTGTGGTTAAAATGGAATATCTTAAGTTTTCCTATTCGAGGATATAAGAGTACTCTCCCCAGAATATTACTGCTAATGTTGCTGTTTTGCATGAACCATGACCTTGAGCTGAGTTCTTGGACACATGAGTTTTTGAGTACTTGGATATGGGTTTAAGTACTCAGGAACTATATATATTTTTATATGGCTGAACATTAGAGCCTCTCTTTATTGGTAAAAAACTTATAGAAAAAGGAGACATTATAAAGACCTCACAGAGAGATATTTAAGTTTTTTCTGGGAATGAAGGAACATGGTGACTGCTAATCTAGAGGCTGGGGGAAGAGCTGTCTCTGGAAATATCCCAGGCATCACTAGGGAACCAGAAGTAGATACAAGCAGAGGTGTGTTGAAAAGAGTGACATGTGTAGGTTAGCTCTGGGTGGTTTACACCAGTGGTCCAACTGAGGCAATGCGTGGATCAGGAGATTGACAGGAAGAAGGAACCTGAAAAGATACATCAGGAAACAAAGCTTCATTGTACAGCATAACTGCAGGCAGCTTGGTTTTTGTCCCAGTCTTCTGACTTCAGGGGCTATTTTCATACAGCTTGAGGAGCCATGGGACTAGTGAGGTCTGGGCTTCTGTGCCAAGATGACCCACATTCCTCATTTCCCCTCAAATGTTCCAAATGCCTTTTGTCACCTGATTTTCTATCTTTCTGCTAAAGCTTTTCCCATACTCCTAGTCCCTCACTCTCTAACATCCTCCAATTCTTACCTGACTTCCACCCTGGAGTTTCACCAGGCCACTTGCTTGTGGGAGCCATGGTCTGAACACAGCCCCTGAATGCTACTGATTTGGCTCTTTCTTCAGATTCTCTAGACTGATATTTTATTTTATTTTTATTTTTATTTATTTATTTATTTATTTTTATTTTTTGAATTTCAAAATCTTTTTTCTTTTTTTTAATTAATTAATTTATTTTTTTATTATACTTTAAGTTCTAGGGTACATGTGCATAACGTGCAGGTTTGTTACATATGTATACTTGTGCCATGTTGGTGTGCTGCACCCATCAACTTGTCAGCACCCATCAATTCATCATTTATATCATGTATAACTCCCAATGCAATCCCTCCCGCTCCCCCTCCCCATGATAGGCCCCAGTGTGTGATGTTCCCCTTCCCGAGTCCAAGTGATGTCATTGTTCAGTTCCCACCTATGAGTGAGAACATGCAGTGTTTGGTTTTCTGTTCTTGTGATAGTTTGCTAAGAATGATGGTTTCCAGCTGCATCCATGTCCCTACAAAGGACGCAAACTCATCCATTTTTATGGCTGCATAGTATTCCATGGTGTATATGTGCCACATTTTCTTAATCCAGTCTGTCACTGATGGACTTTTGGGTTGATTCCAAGTCTTTGCTATTGTGAATAGTGCCGCAATAAACATACGTGTGCATGTGTCTTTGTAGTAGAATAATTTATAATCCTTTGGGTATATACCCAGTAATGGGATGGCTGGGTCATATGGTACATCTAGTTCTAGATCCTTGAGGAATCACCATACTGTTTTCCATAATGGTTGAACTAGTTTACAATCCCACCAACAGTGTAAAAGTGTTCCTATTTCTCCACATCCTCTCCAACACCTGCTGTTTCCTGACTTTTTAATGATTGCCATTCTAACTGGTGTGAAATGGTATCTCATTGTGGTTTTGATTTGCATTTCTCTGATGGCAAGTGATGATGAGCATTTTTTCATGTGTCTGTTGGCTGTATGAATGTCTTCTTTTGAGAAATGTCTGTTCATATCCTTTGTCCACTTTTTGATGGGGTTGTTTGTGTTATTCTTGTATATTTGTTTGAGTTCTTTGTAGGTTCTGGATATTAGCCCTTTGTCAGATGGGTAGATTGCAAAAATTTTCTCCCATTCTGTAGGTTGCCTGTTCACTCTGATGGTAGTTTCTTTTGCTGTGCAGAAGCTCTTTAGTTTAATTAGATCCCATTTGTCAATTTTGGCTTTTGCTGCCATTGCTTTTGGTGTTTTAGACATGAAGTCCTTGCCCATGCCTATGTCCTGAATGGTACTACCTAGATTTTCTTCTAGGGTTTTTATGGTGTTAGGTCTAACATTGAAGTCTCTAATCCATCTTGAATTAATCTTCGTATAAGGAGTAAGGAAAGGATCCAGTTTCAGCTTTCTACTTATGGCTAGCCAATTTTCCCAGCACCATTTATTAAATAGGGAATCCTTTC
>NW_022299168.1:0-3045 GCF_002776525.5 Piliocolobus tephrosceles
GAGTTCTATAGATGTCTATTAGGTCCGCTTGGTGCAGAGATGAGTTCAATTCCTGGATATCCTTGTTAACTTTCTGTCTCATTGATCTGTCTAATGTTGACAGTGGAGTGTTGAAGTCTCCCATTATTATTGTATGGGAGTCTAAGTCTCTTTATAAGTCTCTAAGGACTTGCTTTATGAATCTGGGCGCTCCTGTATTGGGTACATATATATTTAGGACAGTTAGCTCTTCCTGTTGAATTGATCCCTTTACCATTATGTAATAGCCTTCTTTGTCTCTTTTGATCTTTGATGGTTTAAAGTCTGTTTTATCAGAGACTAGGATTGCAACCCCTGCTTTTTTTTGTTCTCCATTTGCTTGGTAGATCTTCCTCCATCCCTTTATTTTGAGCCTATGTTTGTCTCTGCATGTGATTTGGGTCTCCTGAATACAGCAGACTGATGGGTCTTGACTCTTTATCCAGTTTGACAGTCTGTGTCTCTTAATTGGATCATTTAGTCCATTTACATTTAAGTTTAATATTGTTATGTGTGAACTTGATCCTGCCATTATGATATTAACTGTTTATTTTGCTCATTAGTTGATGCAGTTTCTTGCTAGCCTCGATGGTCTTTACATTTTGGCATATTTTTGCAATGGCTGGTACTGGTTGGTCCTTTCCATGTTTAGGGCTTCCTTCAGGGTCTCTTGTAAGGCAGGCCTGGTGGTGACAAAATCTCTAAGCATTTGCTTATCTGTAAAGGATTTTATTTCTCCTTCACTTATGAAACTTAGTTTGGCTGGATATGAAATTCTGGGTTGAAAATTATTTTCTTTAAGAAAGTTGAAGATTGGTCCCCACTCTCTTCTGGCTTGTAGAGTTTCTGCCGAGAGATCTGCTGTCAGTCTGATGGGCTTCCCTTTGTGGGTAACCCGACCTTTCTCTGTAGCTGCCCTTAAGATTTTTTCTTTCATTTCAACTTTGGTGAATCTGGCAATTATGTGTCTTGGAGTTGCTCTTCTGGAGGAGTATCTTTGTGGCTTTCCCTGTATTTCCTGAATTTGAATGTTGGCCTGCCCTGCTAGGTTGTGGAAGTTCTCCTGGATGATATCCTGAAGAGTGTTTTCCAATTTGGTTCCATTTTCCCCCTCACTTTCAGGCACCCCAATCAGACGTAGATTTGGTCCTTTTACATAATCCCATACTTCTTGCAGGCTTTGTTCATTTCTTTTTCTTCTTTTTTTCTTTTGGTTTCTCTTCTCTCTTCATTTCATTCATTTGATCCTCAATCGCTGATACTCTTTCTTCCAGTTGATCGAGTCGGTTACTGAAGCTTGTGCATTTGTCACGTATTTCTCGTGTCATGGTTTTAATGTCTGTCATTTCGTTTATGACCTTCTCTGCTTTAATTAGTCTACCTGTCAATTCTTTCACTCTTTTTTCAAGATTTTTAGTTTCTTTGCACTTGGTACGTAATTGCTCCTTTAGCTCTGAGAGGTTTGATGGACTGAAGCCTTCTTCTCTCATCTCGTCAAAGTCATTCTCTGACCAACTTTGATCCTTTGCTGGCGATGGGCTGTGCTCCTTTGCAGGGGGAAATGCACTCTTATTTTTTGAATTTCCAGCTTTTCTGCCCTGCTTTTACCCCATCTTTGTGCTTTTATCTGTCTCTGGTCTTTGATGATGGTGACATATTGATGGGGTTTTGGTATAGGTGTCCTTCCTGTTTGATAGTTTTCCTTCTGACAGTCAGGACCCTCAGCTATAGGTCTGTTGAAGATTGCTTGAGGTGCACTCCAGACCCTGTTTGCCTGGGTATCAGCAACAGAGGTTGCAGAAGATAGAATATTGCTGAACAGTGAGTGTACTTGTCTGATCCTTACTCTGGAAGCTTCCTCTGAGGGGTGTACTGCACCCTGTGAGGTGTGGGGTGTCAGACTTCCCCTAGAGGGGGATGTCTCCCAATTAGGCTACTCAGGGTCAGGGACCCACTTGAGCAGGCAGTCTGTCCCTTCTCAGATCTCAATCTCCATGTTGGGAGATCCACTGCTCTCTTCAAAGCTGTCAGACAGAGTCGTTCACATCTGCACATGCCTCTGCTGCTTCCTCTGTTATTTTTTAGCTGTGCCGTGTCCCCAGAGGCAGATTCTACAGAGACAGGCAGGTTTTCTTCAGCTGCTGTGAGCTCCACGCAGTTTGAACTTCACAGCGGCTTTGTTTACCTACTTAAGCCTCAGCAATGATGGGTGCCCCTCCCCCAGCCTCACTGCTGCCTTGCGGTTAGATCACCGCAGACTGCTGTGTTTGTAAGGAGGGAGGCTCCGTGGGCGTGGGACCCTCCCAATCAGGTGTGGGATATATTCTCCTGGTGTGCCGGTGTGCTTACAGCGCTTTTGGAGTGGGAGTTAGCCGATTTTGCAGGTGTTGTGTGTCTCAGTTCCTCTGGCTAGGAAAAGGGACTCCCTTCCCCCTTGCGCTTGGCAGGTGAGACGATGCCTCGCCCTGCTTCAGCTCTCGCTGGTCAGGCTGCAGCAGTTGACCAGCGCGGATTGTCCGGCACTTCCGAGTGAGATGACCCCAGTACCTCAGTTGAAAATGCAGATATCACCGGTCTTCCATGTCATTCGCGCTGGGAGATGGAGACTGGAGCTTTCCCTATTCGGCCATCTTGCTCCGCCCCCCCAAGCTTCTGTTTTCATTGAGCTGTACCGTAACATTGTTTTTGTTTAGTATGTGAAAGGATAATCTGGAGGGCCTTGAGGCTTATGGTGAGAAAGGAAACGTCTTCAGATAGAAACTGGAGAGAAGCTTTCTGAGGAGGTGCTTTGTGACGTGTCCATTCCACTCACAGAAATATACCTTTCTTCTCCTAGAGGATTCTGGAAAATTTTTTCTAGAAACAATTAGAAACAGACATTCGGGAGTATATGGAAGGCTATGGTGAAAAAGGAAATATCCTCAGACAAAAAATTGGAAGGAAGATTTCTGTGAAAGTGCTTTGTGTTATATAAATTCAATCATCGCACATAGTTAAAACTTTAATTATATTATGCCGTTTGGAAAC
>NW_022299169.1:0-10486 GCF_002776525.5 Piliocolobus tephrosceles
TGTTGATGGTTAGAGGACTGCATGGAAAGGTGTCAGTTCTCCATGTTGATGGTTAAAGGACTGCGTGGAAAGGTGTCAGTTCTCTGTTGATGGTTAGAGGACTGCGTGGAAAGGCATCAGTTCTCCATGTTGATGGTTAAAGGACTGCGTGGAAAGGCGTCAGTTCTCTGTTGATGGTTAGAGGACTGCATGGAAAGGCGTCAGTTCTCTGTGTTGATGGTTAGAGGACTGCGTGGAAAGTCGTTAGTTCTCCGTGTTGATGGTTAGAGGACTGCATGGAAAGGCATCAGTTCTCTGTGTTGATGGTTAGAGGACTGCGTGGAAAGTCGTTAGTTCTCCGTGTTGATGGTTAGAGGACTGCATGGAAAGGCAGCAGTTCAGTTAATTTCTTGGTGGATTCCGTACCAGTGTTTCAAGTCCTGTGAGTTTTTTACCCCTTTTCTGGATCTTGAGAAACAGGTTACGTGGAAATGCAAAGTGCCAAGAACAGCTGAGAGCCTTGTGCAGACGCAGAGCAAGGCGGGAAGACTTGCTGGGCAGGATGACGAGGCTTAGGCGGCCAACCCAGTGGTGGTGCCCAGGGAGGGACCGCTGGAGGTTACATCAGGGGTCTCGCTGCAGAGCAGTGGGGAAAGGACAGCGTTTTCAGTCAGTAGTTCTTTTTGGCCAGAAGTTTTTCCACAGGGACGAATGTGAACCTTGACTCCTCCCTCACACTGTGCCCATTAATCCTAGGTGGATGTTAAATTTAAATGTGCAGGGGAAGCTGAGCGTGGTGGCTCATGCCTGTCATCCCAACACTTTAGGAGGCTGAGGCAGGTGGATCGCTTGAGCTTGGGTTCAAGACCCCGTCTCTACCAAAAATCCACACAAAAAAACCAGGCATGGTCGTGCACGCCTGTGGTCTCAGCAACTTGGGAGGCTGAGGTGAGAGGATTGCTTGAGCCCGAGGGGCGGAGGTTCCAGTGCGCCGAGATTGCACCGCTGCACCCAGCCTGGGCGACAGAGCCAGACCCTGTCTCAGAAACAAACAAAAATGTGCAGGGGAAGTGAGGACCCTTTAGAAAATAATGTAGGAGACCATCTTCATGACCCGAGAGTTAGGAAAGATTTTTTAACAGGACACACAAAGCTCCAATCACAAAAAAAAGTTAATAACTTTGAGATGAATGTAACCAATGATAAACAGCTTAAACCACTGAGAAGATGCAGCCGCACCATGTGGAGTGAGAGCACTGCACGCCAAGCGCCACACCCAGCCTATGTAGCAAATCAATAAGAAAAAGACAATTGAGACAAGGCAAAAGATTTGAAAGACATGTCACAAAGAATATCCACAATGGCCAGTCAACAGAAAAGGTCTTTGATCTCATTTATAGTCGGGGAAATGCAAGTTAAAGGTAAAAATTATACTATTAAAATCTCACTAGAATGATGAATACTGTCAAGGATTTCTGAAGGTGTGGACGCTGTTGGTTGCAGGGTGACTTGTGTAAGCACTTTAGAAAGAGCCGAGCGTTACCTGCCGCAGATACTCAGCTCCCACATGCCTTCACTTGCTGCTGCTGCTGCTGCTGCTGTGACCAACTGCGTGCCTCCCTCAGCACCCTGAGTGTGTCTGTCTCTGTGGGTCAGGAGTCCGGGCACGGCAGAGCTGCAGGCCCTGCCTGGGGCCTTCCCAGGCGGTCATCAAGGTCTCAGAGGGACCAGGTTCTCCTCTGAGCTCGGGGCCTCGTCCAGGCACGCACACAGGTGGCTGGCAGCGTTCACTCCTTGCGGTGGAGGGATGGAGGCCCATTTTCTTGCTGACCATTGGCCAGAGGTTGCTTTTGCTCCTTGGCTGCTAGTCATTCTCTTCGGTCCCTGCCCCCTGGCCCCTCACTCCAAAGCCAGCAGGAGAATCTCTGACTTCAGCCAGGACAGAGTGCCGCAGTTCGTGCCATAATCACAGGAGCCAGGATCACGCCCACTTGGCCCTACGATGCAGCCTGATCCTGGGCGTGACCCCATCCTAGTCACTGGTCTTCAGGGTGACCCCATCCTAGTCACGGACCCCAAGGGTGACCCCATCCTATTCACGAACCCCAGGGGTGACCCTGCCCGATTCGCAGATCCCAGGGACAACCCCATCCTATTCACTGGTCTTGAGGGCAACCCCGTCCTCATCGTGGATCCCGGAGGTGACCGTCCTGATTCTGCCTGGACCTCACAATCGGGGGTGGACACCAGGGGCAGGAATCTTGCGGCATCTTTGAATTCTGCCCACCATACCATGCAGTGCCGCTCTTGGAGTATCCCCCACAGAAATGACCGAGATCATTTGAATGAAGGTGGTGAAAATGCACATGTCAAACCAAAGCTCTGCTCCTCAACATGGGTGACGCTCTGAGCATAACATTGAATGAAAGAGGCCAGATGTAGAAATACACTAAATGATTTAGTTTATGTGAAGTTTTTTAAAAAGTTGAACCATAGTATATAGTGATAAAAGCTTAGGTGGCAAAAGTGTAAAGAAAAACAAGAATGTGATTCCCCTAAACACCAGGACTGCTTTGAGCTGGTGGAAAATGCCCTTGGGATAGAGTGTTCCGACTTGGAGAGGTGAGGGGTCATGGCAGACAGGGCTCATGGGCCTTCCCTGTGTCATGGGGGGACCTCCCACCCCAAAGGGCTGCCACAGTTAGGAACCTTTAAGCTTTTCAAGAAGGCGGGCACGTCACCAATGCCGTTCTCTGAGGAACACGTTGACAGAAGTGGGTTGCCCAGATATGATCAAAGCAGGGGTCAAAATGGCCCTCCTTCTGGGAAGTCCCTCCGGGAGGAGGGTCAGCTCCCAGGCAAGGGCTCGCTTTGCCCCTCCATGGCACCGACCTGCCCAGGGCCTCAGCCACCGTGAGTGCTGACTCTTGGGAACTTTGATTCTGGGAGTGAGGCTGCCTAGGCCACAGCATTGCTTTTGTTTACGGATTTGGGGAGAGTCCTGGACTCTGAAGCTGTGTACATGAGAGCCTCCTGGAGCATCTGTGGCCCCAGAGGAGCCACACGCATCCGTGGAAGGGTAGAGAGGACACTGGGGCCCCTCTGGCTGAGACAGCAGAACAAGAAATGGGGAAAACAGTCTCAGATTTGGTTTTTGGGTTGTTTTCTGAGACGGAGTCTTGCTCTGTTGCCCAGGCTGGAGTGCAGTGGTGCGATCTCGGCTCACTGCAACCTCCGCCTCCCGGGTTCAAGAAATTCTCTTGCCTCAGCCTCCCGAGTAGCTGGGATTACAGGCACCCGCCACCACGCCTGGCTAATTTTTGTATTTTTAGTAGAGACGGGGTTTCACCATGTTGGCCAGGCTGGTCTTGAACTCCTGACCTGAGGTAATCTGCCCACCTCGGCCTCCCAAAGTGCTGGGATAACAGGCGTGGACACTGCACCTGGCCCAAACTCAGATTTGAATTTAGTTTTATTTGGGCCTCAGCTTGCAAAAGCAGGAAGATTTAACTTGCAGACATTAATTTTCCCAAAAGTTCATCAAGCAAGAGTTCATATTAGGGTGTGTGGTGTCTGTGTGTCGATGACACTGCGTCATCAGAGCATCTCAGTCTGAGTTGTCACGTCCTTGGAGTTAGAAAGGGTCCCACACACGTGCCAAGTAACCTGTATCTGCTCCTAAGAATGAAAATGGGTTACTTTTGTTCCTTGGTGTGTTCCTGGACACTTTACATCAACTCTGGATTCCAGAGGGCGGTTACTGGAGTTTTGTTTGTTGACATGTCTGGATGAAATCTGTGAAGTCTGCTCCCTGTCAGTGTGGGGCGCACATGTCAATTTTTGCTGGGAGCGGAGCGGGGATTGTTTTAATTCTGAGTTTTGTTCTTTGCTTACATGGTTGAGCTGGAGACTGGGCTGAGGCTTGGTTGGAGCTGGTGCTCCCCACACAGCACGGCCTCCACTCTGCTAGGGCTCTGTGCGTGGGCTGGGGGCACATACACCTCTTCATCCAGCTCTCTGTGCCCTCTGGGCATGTCCCAGCAGCACCAGGCCAGGGAGGCAGGCTTGGACCCTCCAGTGCACCCGCCTGCGGCTTCCCCCAGCCCCTCCTCCCTGTCTGCACCCTGCAGAGTCCTGCAGTGAGTCCCCACCTCTGGCCTGGCAGGGCCCCCATGTTTTGCCAGCCCCGCTTTTAGACACCGTGCAGGGAAGCACCCCCAGTGCAGAGCTGGGCTCCACCATGTTTCCACCCCTCAGAGTCCTCGGCTGTGCTGTCTTCTCTTCAGTGCCTAGAAGCGAGAACCATGCTCCTTCCCCGGGGTGGCCCCGGCAAAGCCCCACAGACTGCGTGGCCTAAACTGCAGAAATGTGTCATCTCCTGGCCTGGAGCCCAGGGCCTAAGCTCAGGGTGTCGGCAGGAATGGCTCCTTCCGAGGCGGTGCAGGAGAATCCGCCCAGGCCTCTCCTCCAGCTCCTTGGTTCGCTGCTGTCTTTGGGGTTCCTTGGCCTGTAGATGCCTCAGCCCTCTGTACCCTGTGGGGCTGGCCCAACTCACCCCCTTCAATAAGGACACCAGTCACATTGGATTAGGGTTCCGCCATCTGACCTCACCTTAATGCAGTACTTCTCCAAAACCCTCTTTCTAGACAAGGCCATGCTGAGGTACAGGGGTCAAAGCTCCTGGGACTCAGGGTGGGCGCCACAGGCTCTGGTCTGACCCCAGGCCCACATCAGTCTCCAACATACAGACCTGGCTTGCTCCTCAAGCCTTCGTGTTATTTTATTTGAGGTTGTTTTCTAATGGGAATACTGGACGGGTGTTGAAGGTTTGGAAGTATCTTTGCTCCGTTTATTGTCCCAGTGAAGTTGTCAACACGGCCTGTTTGCTTCCTGCGGCTGTTTTCACACAGCAGCACTGACATGGCGCCAACAGCAGAGCTTTCTTCTCTCTGGCTCTGTAGCCACAATCTGAAGTCAGGACGTGGGCAAGGCCCCGCTCCCCTGAGGGTTCTGGGGAGGGCCATCCTGCCCCTCCCGCCCCAGGGCTGCTGGCAGTCCTCTGTGTTCCTGGGCTTGCGGGCACCTTGCTCCACCTTCACCTCTGTCGCTGCGCAGCTGTCCGTCCCCTCCCCGAGCCTCTGCGCCTGCACGTGGCACCTCCTGGTGTCTCTGTCTTCTCATCTTAATAGGACACCAGCCCTGTTGGACAGGGCCACGCTCACAGCCTCAGCTCGATTACATTGGCAAAGACCCTATTTCCAAATAAGCCTCATCCTTAGGTCCTGGGGGTCAGGACTTCAACACCTCTTTTTTGAGGAAACACAGTTCAGCCTGTAGTGATGGGGTAACTGGACTCACACCCGTCTAGGAGTCCCCCAAATCCCCTGCCCTCAGCCTGGGAGAGCTGCTCTGCCAGGAGTCAGGTCTGAGTGCTTTGCTTAAGTTGTTAGCCAAGTCCGTTACAGGGTTAATAGCTTCACAATCAGGGGTCCTCAGAAGTAATGGGTCCCTGTGGCACTTGTCCTATTTCCAAAGAACCCCACGGCAGCTCCTACACATTCCCATGGGAAGCCTGCACAGTCTAGCCCTGGAAACATCTTGCTCTTAGCTAACATTGTGTCTGTCAGTGTCATCACTGGTTATCACGTGGGAACAGGACTCAGGACCCATACAGGCAGAGCTGAGTCTATGCAGCCTGCTCCGTCCTGGGGCCCGCTGGATTTCACTCTTCCACGGCATGGCCTGTCCCTGGAAGCGCTTGGTGAACACCCCTCGCCCCACGAGTCTGGGGCAGTCCCTGCCGCCCCCAGCCAGTGGCTCCCGCAGCTTCCCGGTGCTGGCTCAATCCCGGCAATGACCACACTGCAGGCTCATCTGTCTCCATTCCTTCCCCAGAAGCTCGTTGATGACGTGGTTCCCCAGCTGACTGCCGCCCAGGTTGGTGCCTGCTGTAGGTGACAGTTCCCAGGAGAGAGAAGCACAGTGCCTCTGCCTGGGAGCCCGCACGCAGTGCTGGTGGGAACGTGGAATGGTGCAGCCACTTTGTAAAATAGCCTGGCAGGTCCTCAGAGGGTGAAACAGAATTCCTGTATGTCATTGCCCATCTGGGCTGCTGTAACAAAAATGCCACAGCCTGGGTGGCTTATAAACAACAGACGCTTTTCACTCACACTTCTGGGGGCTGGGAGTTCTAGGTGGAGATGTGGCAGATTCGCTGTCCTCCGAAGGCCCTTCCTGGTTCACACTCAGTGCCTTCTCACTGGTCCTCACATGGAAGAAGGGGCGAGGGAGCTCTCTGGGGCCTCTTTAATGGGGGCACGATTCCCATTCATGAGGCTTCACCCTCATGACCTTGTCACCTTCCAAGGCCTAGCCTCCTAATCCCATCACCTTGAGGGTTGGGAGGACACAAATATTGGGTTCTTCCCACCGTGTGACCCGGCAGTTCCACTCCTAGGGATATACCAAAGAGAAGTGAAAATATACGTCCACACAGAAACTTACATTGAGTGTTCCCAACAGCATGATTCAAAAAAGCCAAAATGTTGGCCCAACCCAGTGCCCATCCACAGATGAACAGCTAAGCGAAATGTGGCGTGTCCCTGCAGTGGAATATTATTCAGCCGTGAGAAGGAATGAAGCTCTGACACATACGACATGGCGGGTGAACCTTCTGCAACGTGGAAAATTCAGACACACAAACCCACATCGCGTGTGACCCCATGGATGTAAAGTGGCGGAACAGGCAAATCTGCAGAGACAGAAGGTCGACCGGGGCTGCCTAGGGTGGGAGCGTGTGGCTGCCCGAGGGCCAGGCTTCCTTTGGGAGGATGAAAGGTTCCAGTGTGGATCGTGAAGGCCACGTCAAGGACACACTAAACACCGTGGAACTGCACGTTGGATGGGTGAGTTCATGGTGCATGAAGTGTATTTCAGTAAAGCCATCATGAACATCAAACAGGCAGAAGCCTAGTGTTTGCTGCATGGTGGATGGTGGCAACCCTGCCCAGGGCACTCCTGGAAACCCACCGTGGCCCTCAGGGTCACCTGGTCATGGGCACCGCTGTGTGCTAGGCATCGGGCAAGAGGGGGTGCTTGCCTGGGAGACTTCGTCCTTACCCTCCTTTAACACCTGGGAAGGGCTGGTCCCAAGGGGGAGGTCACGGGGCTGGTGAGGTGGGGGCCAGAGCCCTGCCTCTATCTCATTGTGCGCAGGAGGAGGGACCCAAGACCCCTCTCAGGCTGCACCCCAGAGCCTGTGACGCCTGGGCCATGGGCTCCGTACCTCTGGGGCTGACCGCCTCCTGTGCCCCCGTCCCCGGCTGCAGCTGCCCCTCACTCCTGGGATCCTCTCTCCTTCCTGCACCCTTGGCCCTGAAGCCTGGCCCATCACCTGGGGCGCCCCTCCCTCTGGCCTGGAGGTGGGGCCCCCCAACTCCAATTCCATCTCCACGCAGCCCGATTCCTTGATCCCTGCTTCGGGCAACCTCAGCTGCCTGTTCCCGGGGCAGAGCCTTGACTTCCTCCTCATCCAGAATAGAGCATGCACTGCCCCCTCACCCTCAGGACCCCCACTCTGATCGTGGCTTTGTCTCCAACTCGCTCCGTCCACCAGGGGCTTAGCATCCCACGTCCTCTGCTCTCCCCAGGATGTCCTCATGCTCTTTCCCAATTTAAAGTCCATCAGCACTGCCACCCCCTGCAAGCCTCAGCCCACTTAAATCCAGCACCCCAGTCCTGCCTCAGTGGCCGCCAGGTGTGACAGGTGGCAGGTCACCCAGCAGCACACTGGCACCTGGCCCCTTAGTCACACCTCAGCCCTTGCTCTAGTGGGTGCCAGCTCTGGCTGGACAGCCCCACTCCACTCACCCTCCTGACAGCACCCACCCCTCCTCCACTTCACTCACTGAAGCTCCCCCGTTTTCGCAGGCTTACCTGGCCAGCCCCCACATGGCACCCACTGCCTCCACATAGCCTCTCTGGCCTCTGCAGCACCACGGCTGCTGGGCCCCGGGCTGTCCCCTGCTCCTGTCACTGGCCCCGGGCTCCTTCTCCAACTGCTGCTCCCCAGGGTGCTCCGGCACCTGCTGGTGGCTTTCACTCCCAGCTGCTGGTGTCCTCGTCCACCAAGCCCTCACCCTGAGCCCCCTCCTGGGCATGTCCCCTGGATGCCTCTGTCCACCTGATGCCCACAGCACCAGCCTCCAGTTCCTCAACAGTGTCCTCGGCTCACCATTGACTGTTCCTTCTCTTGCTCTCCACATCCAAGCTGTCCGCCACTCTTATTAATTGATTGGTTGATTGACACAGTGTCTCCCTCTGTTCCCCAGGCTGGGGTGCCGTGGTGCAATCACAGCTCCCTGCAACCTTGATCTCCGAGTCTCAAGCGATCCTCCCGCCTTGCCCTACCAAGATTCTGGGATTACAGGTGCACACCACTATGCACGGCCCACTCCTTCAACTCAAACAACAAAACGTAGCAGCCCCCTTCCAGCAGCCACCTGCCTTCCTCCTCACGAGTGTCCCGTCCTTCCTGCTCACTCACCTCCCGACAGCTGTTTCCAGCACAGCACAGTGATGCTGTAAAAATGATTCCATTTCTCTGCACAAAATCTGCTAGTAACTCCCTACGTTGCTCAAAATAAAGGCCACCATCGTCCCTGTGACCCACGTGGTTCCATGCCCTGCCCTCCTGCGGCATCTGGGCTCCTTGTGTCTCTTAAGTCGCCACACCAGCCTCCACCCAGGACCTCTTCGTGCTCCCTCGTCAACCCCAGACACACCTTCCTCCCTGGAGGCCGCCTGCCCACACCGTGGCAAGGGGCAACCTCTGCCCTGATCCACCTGGCCCGTGGACCAGGTCTGGTCTGAGGCAGCTACGTCACTCTGTCCCCTCCCCAGGAGGGAAGGGGTTTGGTTTTGTTCTCTGCTGCACCCAGTGCTGGCTGGCAGAGAGGGGTGTCCCAGGAGGGACCAGGACACAAAGGAAGGGAGGGTCGGGACTCAAGCGTCTGTACCCACAGACTTGGTGGGCAAGGGGGGGGGGTGTCCCGCAGGGAAGGTGGGACTCAGCCCGTGGTGTCCCCAGCAGCGTCTTGCCCCTGGAGCTCCCTCCCTACATCTGTTCATCTGAGTGGCCTTCGCCCTCGATGCAGCCAGTGCTAAGGTGGACACGCGCACGGCTCCGAAGTCCTGTGTGACGCCCACGTGACCTCATGGGGCTGTGTGATGTCACCGCGGGCGGGGTGGGGTGTGCCCAGCCTGGCCCCACAGTCCACAGTGAGCGGCGGGCGGAGGGGCGGCAGTTGGTGGTTTTACCTAACAGGTGTTTCCCACGGGGAGTAGGACTGAGAGGCCCGGGTGGCTGAGGGGACCCGCCTGGGACGTGGGGCGCAGCTGAGTCGACGAGCGCCCCCTCCTGGCGCGAGCCGGCCCCTCCCCGGACGTCCCGGGACCCGCCCGCGCTGACGCCCCGTGTCCCAGGTGTGCTCGCCCGCCACCTGCCGGTCAGCTGCGGCGATGAAATATGTGCCGGACGTGAAGAAGTCGCCGCCGCACCTGCTGCAGCAATTCACAGGTATGGAGGGCAGGCGCGCGGCGGGGGCGGCGCGGGGAGGAGCCGTTTCAGCCCCCGGCGCGGACCGGGGGTCCCGGTCCCAGGCCTGGTTAGGAGAGAAAGGCAGAAAAATGCGTGTTCGGAAAATAACCTGGGAAAACGCCGTGAAGTCTTCATTTTTGAAAATGTTATTACAAAATCCACCTGAATCGGAGGTTTTCTAGATGAAGAAGTGCATTGAACTATTTCCAGGGGGTTCACGGGTCAAAGGCATTTCGTCCATGAGGTGCTGAAGATCCACTTCAACTAACTTCCTAACTGTTATTGTAGGAGTGACTTTTTTTTTTTCTTTTTTTTCTTTTATTTTTATTTATTTATTTATTTTTATTATACTTTAAGTTCTAGGGTACATGTGCATAACGTGCAGGTTTGTTACGTATGTATACATGTGCCATGTTGGTGTGCTGCACCCATCAACTCGTCAGCACCCGTCAATTCATCATTTATATCAGGTATAACTCCCCAATGCAATCCCTCCCCCCTACCCCCTCCCCATGACAGGCCCCATTGTGTGATGTTCCCCTTCCCGAGTCCACGTGAGCTCATTGTTCAGTTCCCACCTATGAGTGAGAACATGCGGTGTTTGGTTTTCTCTTCTTGTGATAGTTTGCTAAGAATGATGGTTTCCAGCTGCATCCATGTCCCTACAAAGGACGCAAACTCATCCTTTTTTATGGCTGCATAGTATTCCATGGTGTATATGTGCCACATTTTCTTAATCCAGTCTGTCACTGATGGACATTTGGGTTGATTCCAAGTCTTTGCTATTGTGAATAGTGCCGCAATAAACATACGTGTGCATGTGTCTTTGTAGTAGCATAATTTATAATCCTTTGGGTATATACCCAGTAGTGGGATGGCTGGGTCATATGGTACATCTAGTTCTAGATC
>NW_022299170.1:0-1405 GCF_002776525.5 Piliocolobus tephrosceles
CTGTAATCCCAGTTACTCAGGAGGCTGAGGCAGGAGAATCACTTGAACCCAGGAGACGGAGGTTGCAGTGAGCTGGGATCTCACCACTGCACTCTAGCCTGGACAACAAGAGGGAGGGAGACTGTTTCAGAAAACAAAAAAACACCCTGGCCAGGCAGGCTCACACCTGTGATCCCAACACTTTGGGAGGCAGAGGCAGGTGGATAGCTTGAGGCCAGCAGTTCAAGACCAGCATGGGCAACACAGCAAAACCCCATCTTTACCAAAAAAAAAAAAAAAAAAAAAAAGATTAGCTGGGCGTGGTGGTGCACACCTATAGTTCCAGTCACAACTACTTGGGAGACTGAGGTGGGAGGACCTCTTGAGCCTGGGAAGTGGAGGCTGCATTGAGCCAAGACCCCACTGCTGCATTCCAGCCTGGGTGACAGAGTAAGACCCTGTCTTAACAACCACAGGAAAGAATACATCCTTCCATACCTCCAGCAGAGTCATAACACATTCAGGAAATTTATCATGGATGCAATACTTTGTAGTCTATATTCCAAATGTATTCATTTTCCCCATACTGTCTTGTTTTTATTTTGAGACAGGGTCTGGATCTGTCATTCAGGCTGGAGTGCAGTGGCGAGATCACGGCTTACTGCAGCCAGGACCTCCTGAGCTCAAGCAATCCTCATTTTCCCCTAACCCCCCCCATCACAGGTAACCAATGTGATTAGTTTATGGTTTACACTTGTTTTTTTTTTTTGGCAAAAACCTGCAGATACATTTATGTTTTCATATTTCCCCTTCTTCCTTATACAAAAGGTAGCACAGTATCTTTCTTTCTTTTTTTTTTTTTTTGAGATGGAGTCTGGCTGTGTTGTCCAGGCTGGAGTGCAGTGGCATGATCTCAGCTCACTGCAACCTCCACCTCCCGGGTTCAAGCGATTCTTCTGCCTCAGGCTCCCGAGTAGCTGGGACTATAGGCGCGAGCCACCACACCCAGCTACTTTTTGTATTATTAGTAGAGATGGGGTTTCACCATATTGGCCAAGCTAGTCTCGAACTCCTGACCTCGCGATCCACCCACCTTGGCCGCCCAAAGTGCTAGGATTACAGGGATGAGCCACTGTGCCCAGCGAAGTTTGCTTTCTTTACATAATATTGTACCCTGAAGGCTGGGCGAGGTGGATCATGCCTGTAATCCCAGCACTTTGGGAGGCCGAGGAGGGTGGATCACAAGGTCAGGAACTTGAGAGCAGCCTGGCCAATATGGTGAAACCCCATCTCTACTAAAAATACGAAAATTATCCGGGTGTAGTGGCAGGTGCCTGTAGTCCCAGTTATTTGGGTGGCTGAGGCGGGAGAATCGCTTGAACCCGGGAGGTGGAGGTTGCAGTGAGCTGAGATAGTGCCACTGCAC
>NW_022299171.1:0-1488 GCF_002776525.5 Piliocolobus tephrosceles
CTTTTCGAGAGTGATTTTCTATTCATAATTTTACTTCTTTCTGGAGGAGGCAACTCTCAAATGCCTGTAGTTAGCCATCTTTAGACTATTCACTCCATGTTGTGAACTTTTCCTAATTTGGTTTTGAGGTCTGTCTATGGACAGTGGCCGTAAGCCAAGACATCTACTCTCTATAAGAGCCCTGAGAGGGAAAATTAATTTCAGGTGTATGTGTCAAGTGAGACACATGAGGAAATGAAAAAAAAAATGCATGAAACTGAAGAAATGCATTACTTAAGAGATCTCAGCGCTGTTAGGGTAGCTAATGGGAAGTCCAGAGGCAGTAGGGGGCTCCACTAGCATGAGAGGACCTAGGGGACCATGCCTTTCTCAAGGTCCATAGGAATTACCTTTTTCACTTTCCTGTGTGGTTTGTGGATGGGCTAATTTAAAGAAAACGCATCAGAAAATGGGAAACTGATTTACATGACTCTGGTGTTAATAATTAAGTATCTTTTGTCATCAGTAGTTGTAGGATGTGTTGGGTTTTGGGTTAGTGATATGAGGAACAAGTGGGCTATACTACAGGCAACCACAGGTAAGGGACATTTTAGTAAGGTCAAAGGTGACAGGGTTAACAGGGATTCAGACAAGTAAAGTGGATGCTGAGGCAGCAACTACATTAGACCCATTTATGACAAAACTTTCCAGAGACCACTCACTAACAATTGTATCATCAATGTAGAAAAATCATCAGTTTCTCACTTGAGGTAGAAAGTTCAACACTCTTCTCCTGCATAACATAATTGAGGACAGTCTATTAACAGCACACCACTCCCAATCTTACTAATATTAAGTGGGGTGGTTTTGCTTTTAACAACAACAACAACAACAACAACAAAAACTCATTCAGAATGAATTAAGCTACAAATTAAGCTATAAAGATAACTTTATTGTCTTAAATAATTGAAAGAGATTAATAGGCAAGCGTCAGACATATCAAGAATTCAGTTCCAGTTCTCGCTATTCTGTGGACACTCATCTCCTGAATGTTGCTTTTTTCCAGGCCCAGTACTGAACAGTTCCAGGCAGAAGTACTAGGCCTTATGGTGCCCAAAGCAACAGAGTGGCAAATTATGACTTTCTCAGTTTTTCCATCAAATATTCTTAGATTTCAGGTCAAATGCCCATCCCAAATGGAAACTTATGACCAGTAGGGCAGAAGACACTGTTGGAGTTTGTCTTGTTACCTGCTCCATTTCTAGAACCTGGGGTGAATTCTACCTAAAAACAATGTGAATCTTCAATACAATTATCCAGACAACAAACTGGTATCCAGCGGACTTGGTACTAAATAAAAATATTTTTCCAATAAGAAGATAGTACATTTTCAGGGTTTAAATGTTTAATTGATTTCCATATTAAGTTACATGAGACACAATGGCCCCTCATTTTGTTTCTAGTGTTTACACAGGTTCAGCCTGTGCTAGATAATCTCTCCAGTATGTT
>NW_022299172.1:0-3944 GCF_002776525.5 Piliocolobus tephrosceles
CTGGGGTGGCCTCAGAATCATGGCGGGAGGTGAAAGGTACTTCTTATATGGCAGCGGCAAGTGAAAAGTGAGGAAGATTCAAAAGCGGAAACCCGTGATAAAATCGTCAGCTCTTGTGAGACTTATTAACTATCACTTGAACAGTAGGGGGGAAAGCGTGCTCATGACTCAAATTATCTCCCACTGCATCTCTCCCACAGTGTCTCTCCCACATGGGAATTATGGGAATACAATTCAAGATGAGATTTGGTTGGGGACACAGAACCAAACCATATTACATGGGGTCTGTAGCCCCTTTGTTTTGGTCAATTTTTCCCTTTTGTAATGGACACACTTACCCAATGCCTGTACCCTCATTGTATCTTGGAAGTAACTAATATGTTTTTGATTCTACAGCCTCATATGTGGAAGGGACTTGGCTTGTCTCAGATGAGATTTGGGATTTGGACATTAAAGTTAATGCTGAAATTAGTTAAGACTTTGGGGCACTGTTGGGAAGGCATGATTGTGATTTGAAGTATGAGAAGGATATGAGATTTCAGAGGGTCCACGAGTGGCATGATATGGTTTGACTCTGCATCCTCACCCAAATCTCATGTCAAATTGTAAATCCCAATGTTGGGGGAAGGACCTGGTAGGAGGTGATTGAATCATGTGGGCTAACTTCCTCCTTGCTGTTCTTGTGATTTTGAGTGAGTTCTCATGAGATCTTGTTGTGTAAAAATGTGTAACACTTCACCCTTCACTCTTTCTCCCTCCCCGGCTCTGCCATGTGAAGACATGCTTGCTTTCCCTTAGCCTTCCGACCTGATTGTAAGTTTTGTGAGGCCTCCCCAGCCATGCCTCCTGTAGATCCCACAGAACTGTGAGTCCACGAAACCTCATTTCTCCATAAATTAACCAGTCTCAGATATGTTACAGCACTGTGAGAACAGACTAATACAAGTGTGGTCACCATATTCATTATCTTGGTTGTGGTGGTAGATTTAGATGTATATTTGAAATGTATTATATTTTAATTATGCTTCAATCATGTTGTCAAAAAACAAAGTATATTTTCTTATATTAAGAGTGAGAATGAAATAAAATTAAATTTAAAAAAAGAGTGAGAAACAGTATCTTGAAAGGGAAATACAAAGAATCTCAACCAGATTGAAATGAATAAATTAATGGAAACTTTTCTTGGAGCCAGAAGGTGCTGATGCAGCATAAGGACCAATTCTGATAAGTAGAAAGATTCAATTAAGATGTTATTATCATTATTAGTAGTAGTAGCAGAAGTAGAAGAGTCATATGGGAACCTAGATATGGAAGAGAAAATAGAAAGAAAATAGCTACTTATCTTTTCTTAGGTACTTACTTACTTTAGACATCATTTCATACTCTTTGAGGAAGATGGATGAATGGGGTGGGTAGATAGAAATATTAACTCTTATCCATGCAACAAATATATGTTAATATTCAGTCTTTGCACTAGCTGCTAGGAAAACAAGATGTACAGACACAATTTTTGCTGTCATGGAGCTCCTTTGTAGAGCTAATACAGTGTACTAAAGAACACAAAGGAAGGATACCTATCCACTTCATGATTAGAGTTGAGTTGGAGGGTGGGAGAATTTTCTAAAGGAGATGTCTTCTTGAAAATTTGGAAAAGAATGGTTTGATTAAGAAGACGAGAAGGTGTGTTCCTATAAAGCCTCCCTATAGAGAGAACACTGTGTGCTAAGACAAGTATTGGACAGGGCAGTAAGTCTGGGGAATTTCAAGCATATCAGGGTGACTTCTAAATGAGCAGGATAAGATAATCAGGGAACAATCAGTAGGGTCAAACATGGTCATAAGTGATCAGACAGAATTCTATATCTATCTAATTTTAAGCCATTTAGATTTTATAATGAGACAGTGTACAAAATTTAAGACTAGCCTCAACTTGTATAATCCACTTCAGTAACTTCTACATAATATTTTTCCATATCTTCATAGTCTTGAAATGTATGTAATAAACTGTCCAAATAAAATCTATTTTTAAAAGAGTTACAACAGAGAAAAACTAGTTTAAAGACAGAAGGTGCAAACAACCTCCTTCTGTATGAGTTTTAGAATCTTGATTCAACATTTAAAAACAGCTTAAAGCGTGTACCATTCTGGGCCTATTTTATTGAAATTTTCTTCCTATTAGAATAACAGTGACTAAAATTTATCAGCATCTTAAAATCATGAAATCATAAAACACCAGATTCAGATTTAAAAAAAAATCTGAAATCATCTAATCCCATTACAGTTATAGAAAACAAAAGTTAAGATCAGAGAGAGAAGTGAACTCTCCCACTGTCAGTAGTGGAGAAAGCAAGGTGTACAATCAACAACTGCTACATTCTAGTCCTGATTTCTTTAATGTTCACCAGTCTGCCTGATATTTTACTTTTCAACATCCATTACTGTGAATGAATGGAAAAATTTTATTGATGGTCATCTAAATTATCTTTTGCGATTTTCAACAAATGAAATAATTTGAAGCTGTTTTAAAGCTCAAAACAAGACAATTTGACAAAAATATATGGTAGCTTTCCAAAGTTCTTTGTGACAAGGTTAAAACAAAATCTATATTGAAAATCTTTTCAAATTTACAACAAATTGAAGAATTCATAAGATGCACACGGGCTTCTGATTCAGGGAGGTAGAATCATCCTCTTTTACTCTCAAAATTCAATTAAAGTGTTAATAAACAAATGCAATAACAATAATAATGATAACAGTGCTTACCAGAAGTTTCGGGTACAGACATCAGACCACATCAGTAACCTGATAATAATGACAGGCTTCTAAAAAGAGAACTCATTTGAGATCTTATTGATGGACAACCCAGAGAACAGAAAACTACAGTTAAAAACATCCGTGGAAAAGTATAGCATATGTAGTGGAAAAGTCACCATATCCTCTCGAACTGAACCTCAGTGTGGCTGAGGTGAAAGCTGGCAAATATGAGCTGTCTTTTAGATACTAATAAGAAGAATATGTAGAGAAAAGTGTGACAGTTAATTCCCCCACACTTCCCCCACCTCATTATACTCTAAAAATACAGAGTGACAGTAACAGTGGCATTCGGGTGTAAGAACAATCCTAAAAAATTACTCTCCAAAGAAGTTGGCTTATTCACTCATTCATATCAGGGGCCATTGAATGAGTTTGAGAAACTCAGAGCATGCTCTTTATTTAAGCATCGAGGCTTAGCTTTGCGTGTCTAGTTGCTTAGCACCCACTCAAACAAGAATAAATCTTGTAGTAACATATCCTACCGATTTACATGGAAGTCAGAATCTACTCTCCAGTTCTGGAAAAATAGAGAACTATTGTGTAAAGAGGTTTATATAACAAGAGGGTAAACTCATAGCAGCTCTGTTAACTACCAACCTAGTACATCATTTAACAGAGATAAGAATAAAAGCCAACTGTACAGAAAAAAACACTAACAAATAAAAGACTATGTTAATCAGGATAGGGAAGATTTTGCTGAATAAACAACTCTGATATTTCAAATGACAATAATGTCATCTTAAATCTAGCTTGTTATTATGATAGAAGATAAAATGGTGCATGCAATAACAACCGAAGCAAATAGCTTTACCTAGAAGCGACACACATTGCTTGTCATCAGATTACACAGACTAGTACTAACTTCGTGGTCCTACTCACATACAGAAGGGGAAATACATCAAGTTTCAAACCTATTGGTATGTATTCATTAAATGGCCTAATTAAATAAAAAATTCCTAGGAAGTGCCCAGATGGTAGAGGACTTGAATTATTTGATGAGAGTCAATACTGATCCTGGAATAAATAAAAGCTTTAGAAGACAACAACTTTTTTTAAATTTAATTATTCTTTTCAGCAAGGTTAGTTATGATGTATACCTGAAACTAATTTCAGGTGCTATGAAAAAAAAA
>NW_022299173.1:0-1238 GCF_002776525.5 Piliocolobus tephrosceles
CAGCAGCACATCAAAAAGCTTCTCCACCATGATCAAGTGGGCTTCATCCCAGGGATGCAAGCCTGGTTCAACATACGTAAATCAATAAACGTAATCCAGCATATAAACAGAACCGAAGACAAAAACCACATGATTATCTCAACAGATGCAGAAAAGGCCTTTGACAAAATTCAACAGCCCTTCATGCTAAAACCCCTCAATAAATTCGGTATTGATGGAACATATCTCAAAATAATAAGAGCTATTTATGACAAGCCCACAGCCAGTATCATACTGAGTGGACAAAAACTGGAAGCATTCCCTTTGAAAACTGGCACAAGACAGGGATGCCCTCTCTCACCGCTCCTATTCAACATCATGTTGGAAGTTCTGGCTAGGGCAGTCAGGCAAGAGAAAGAAATCAAGGGTATTCAGTTAGCAAAAGAAGAAGTCAAATTGTTCCTGTTTCCAGATGACATGATTGAGTATTTAGAAAACTCCATCGTCTGAGCCCAAAATCTCCTTAAGCTGATAAGGAACTTCAGCGAAGTCTCAGGATACAAACTCAATGTGCAAAAATCACAACCGTTCTTACACACCAGTAACAGACAAACAGATTGCAAAAATTTTCTCCCATTCTGTAGGTTGCCTGTTCACTCTGATGGTAGTTTTTTTTTTTTTGCTGTGCAGAAGCTCTTTAGTTTAATTAGATCCCATTTGTCAATTTTGGCTTTTGCTGCCGTTGCTTTTGGTGTTTTAGACATGAAGTCCTTGCCCATGCCTATGTCCTGAATGGTACTACCTAGGTTTTCTTCTAGGGTTTTTATGGTATTAGGTCTAACATTTAAGTCTCTAATCCATCTTGAATTAATTTTCGTATAAGGAGTAAGGAAAGGATCTAGTTTCAGCTTTCTACTTATGGCTAGCCAATTTTCCCAGCACCATTTATTAAATAGGGAATTCTTTCCCCATTTCTTGTTTTTGTCAGGTTTGTCAAAGATCAGATGGTTGTAGATGTGTGGCATTATTTCTGAGGGCTCCGTTCTGTTCCATTGGTCTATATCTCTGTTGTGGTACCAGTACCATGCTGTTTTGGTTACTGTAGCCTTGTAGCATAGTTTGAAGTCAGGTAGCGTGACGCCTCCGGCTTTGTCCTTTTGACTTAGGATTGTCTTGGCAATGCGGGCTCTTTTTTGGTTCCATTTCCAGAATCTACAAAGAACTCAAACAAATATACAAGAAAAAAACAAACAACCCCA
>NW_022299174.1:0-1376 GCF_002776525.5 Piliocolobus tephrosceles
GCTGCAGTAACTGCCTGTGCAGCGCCTCCTTCTCAGAGGTCAGCTGCCGATAGGCGGCCACCTGCTGCTGATAGATGGCCAAGGACTGCTGCAGGTGACCCAGGTAATGGTCTGGCTGCTGCTGCAGACTCTGAGCCTCTTGGCTCTTCAGCTCCACCTGCAGGAAGACGCTGGGCATGAGGGCACCTTGTGGCTGGCTTCCAGATTCTGGGCCCATTAATAGGGTCGCGAGGGCACTGTGGGGCTCTGTCACCTGCCCAGGACCCTCGCCCCTTACTCCAGGCCTAAGTGACTGCCTCCCTTTCCCAGAACAACATGCCTCCTTCCCCAGCCTCAAATCTCATACCCTCTTCTCACCATTTAAACTGTAGGCCACAGACTGCTGGAAAAGCAGTGGGAGCCAGCTGCCATCTGCTAAGTGTGCTACAGGCCTAGTGCTTTCCATGTATTATCTCATTTAATCCTCAGCACCTCTGTAAGGAAAATGCTAACTTCCTTTTAAAGTTAAAGAAACAGAAACTTAGAGATGCAAAGTACTTGAATGGTGACCAGTGGAACCAAGGCTGGAATCCAGCTGTAACCTAAGGAGCCTTTTTCTTTTGTTTTGAGACAGATTGTCACTCTGTGGCCCAGGCTAGAGTGCAGCGGTGCAATCTCAGCTCACTGCAACCTTCACCTCCTGGGCTCAAGAGATTCTCGTGCCTCAGCCTCCTGAGTAGGTGGGATTACAGGCATGAGCCATCATGCCCGTTTTGTTTGTTTGTTTGTTTTTGTAATTTTAGTAGAGATGTTACCATGTTGGCCAGGCTGATCTCAAACTCCCGACCTCAAGTGATTCTCCTGCCTCAACCTCCCAAAGTGCTGGGATTATAGGTGTGAGCCACCGTGCCTGGCATAAGGAGCTTCTTATGCCACTGTCTCTTCCCCTATGACTGGGGGCTCCATGCCTCTAGCTGGGATGACGATTTCCAGACCTGGGAGGAGCCCAGGGCTACCCACCTCTAAAAGTCAGAAGGCAGGAAGGAAGCAGTCACAAGACTGCCCTGGAGGGTGCTGGGGTCACCTGCCCCCAGGCTGCAGCTACCTCTGGCCTGGCACACCCCTCCCCAGAGGCTGGTGCCCGCCTCCCAGCCCTTCTTGGATGGGGCAGAGGTTACCGTCTCCTTCACCTTGTCCAGCTTCTCCAGTAGCTCTGCTGCTTGCTGCTCCACCTGCAGTGCGCTCTTGTTCTCATTGTTCTGGACAGAGAGAAGCAATCAGCAGCCACCCACTGCAGCTGGAGACCCCACAACTTGGTGTCTGCCTCCCATGGCACCAGGAAGGGTGGAAGCAGGTTAGAAAAATCATCCCCTCTCTCCCACAGCCACCAGAGCAGG
>NW_022299175.1:0-6259 GCF_002776525.5 Piliocolobus tephrosceles
AGGCTGGAGTGCAGTGGCGCGATCTCAGCTCACTGCAAGCTCTGCCTCCCACGTTCACACCATTCTTCTGCCTCAGCCTCCGAGTAGCTGGGACTACAGGCATCCGCCATCAAGCCCAGTTAAGTTTTTGCATTTTTTTAATAGAGACGGGGTTTCACCATGTTAGCCAGGATGGTCTGGATCTCCTGACCTCGTGATCCGCCCACCTCGGCCTCCCAGAGTGCTGGGATTACAGGCGTGAGCCACTGCGCCCAGCCAATGTGAGCTATATATTTAAGAAAGATTAATAAAAGCAACATAATTTATCCCATTTTTAGTGAATCAGTGCATGATGGTGGTCATGGTGGTGGGTTAAATCAAGAAGTATGTGTTTGCAGGCTGGGCACGGTGGCTCACATCTGTAATCCCAGCACTCTGGGAGGCCGAGGTGGGCAGATCACGAGGTCAGGAGATAAAGACCATCCTGGCTAACAAGGTGAAACCCCGTCTCTACTTAAAAAATATGTAAAAATTAGCCGGGTGTGGTGGCGGGCACCTGTAGTCCCAGCTACTCAGGAAGCTGAGGCAGGAGAATGGTGTGAACCCAGGAGGCGGAGCTTGCAGTGAGCCCAGATCGCACCACTGCACGCCAGCCTGGGCGACAGAGTGAGACTCTATCTCACCAAAAAAAAAAGTATATGTTTGCAAAGCACAGATTATAAGGAGTACCTCCTACTACCATGAAGTTCAAAAACAAACAATAACAATTATAGCAGGCTCACTGAGTGCTTTTGTACTACATTGTTTATGGTACATTTGTATAATTATTGTATACTACTTTATGAATTTTTATTTTACCATAATTTGTATTCATTTTCCAACCCACTTCAGTTCAGGGTCCCAGGTGGCCAGAGCCTATCCCAGCAGCTCAGGTTCAAGGAGGGAACTTCCCCCCACTGCACAGGATGCCATTCCGTCACAGGGCGTGCTCACCCACACCCACACTCACACTAAGACAGTTCACATGCCAGTTCACCTAACAAGCACATCTTTGAGATGTAAGAGGAAACCAGAGTATCTGGAGAAGACCCACGTGGACCCAGGGAGAGCGTGCAAACGCCGTGTGGACAGTGGCCCCAGCTGGGAACCAGTTTCTTTTCTCATCAATGTTAACAACGAAAGGATGTTATTGGCAGACCTGCTGTATACACAATAAGTTTGGTTGACTCTCAAATGCATTAGGCTAACTGAAGTTGGACTCAGAATGCAATATATTATATGACTCCATGTATGTGGCATTGTAGAAAAGGCAAAACTATGGACGGAGAACATAAGTGTGTTTGCATTGCAGGAGGTGAAAGAAGCCTGGGGGAGCTTGACTGCAAAGGGGCAGCATAGCAGAATTTTGGGGGTGATGGAACTGTTCTGTGTCCTAATTTTGGTGGTAGTTATGCCTCAGAACTGAATACCTCCAAAAAAGAGAATTTTACTATATTTAAGTTTTAAAATTCCAAAAACAGGCTAAGGAAGAAAATCTTGCCTTTCCAAATACACGGGTAATAAAAAAAGAAAAAGCTGGGGGAGCTGGAACAGTAGCAAGGTATTGACACCTGGTATTTTTTTCTTTTGCTTGTAGGTTATCTACCTTGCCTGCTCCTATGCCACAGTGTACCTGATCTACCTGAAATTTAAGGCAACCTACGATGGAAATCACGATACCTTCCGAGTGGAGTTTCTGGTGGTCCCTGTGGGAGGCCTCTCCTTTTTAGTCAATCACGATTTCTCTCCTCTTGAGGTTAGTTTAAAAGGTTATTTAGGGCCAGGCGTGGTAGCTCATGCCTGTAATCCCAGCACTTTGGAAGGCCGAGGCAGAGTTCCGCCTCCACTTTGGGTGGATCATGAGGTCAGGAGTTTGAGACCAGCCTGGCCAACATGGTGCAACACTGTCTCCACTGAAAATACAAAAAATTAGCTTGGTGTGGTGGCAAGTGCCTGTAATCTCAGTTACTCAGAAGGCTGAGGCAGGAGAATCGCTTGAACCCAAGAGGTGGAGGTTGCAGTGAGCTGAGATCACGCCATTATACTCCAGCCTGGGTTACAGAGCAAGACTCTTGTCTTGAGGGAAAAGAAAAAAGAGGTTATTTAGGGCTGTACCTGGTGGCTCATGCCTATAATCCCAGCATTTTGGGAGGCCAAGGTGAGCAGATCACTTGAGGTCAGAGGTTCAGGCATTCAGCCTGGCCAACATAGTGAAACCCTGTCTCTATTAGAAATACAAAAATTGGCCATGCGTGGTGGCTTACGCCTGTAATCCCAGCACTTTGGGAGGCCGAGCCGGGCGGGTCACAAAGTCGGGATTGAGACCATCCTGACTAACATGGTGAAACCCTGTCTCTACTAAAAATACAAAAAAAATTAGCTGGGTGTGGTGGCGGGCGCCTGTAGTCCCAGCTACTTGGGAGGCTGAGGCAAGGGAATGGCATGAACCTGGGAGGCGGAGCTTGCAGTGAGCGGAGATGGTGCCGCAGCACTCCAGCCTGGGCAACAGAGCGAGACTCTGTCTCAAAAAAAAAAATTAGCAGAGCGTGGTGGTAGGCGTCTGTAGTCCCAGCTACTTGGGAGGCTGAGGCAGGAGAATGGCGTGAACCCAGGAGGCGGAGGTTGCAGTGAGCTGAGATCATGCCACTGTACTCCAGCCTGGGCGACAGAGTGAGACTCCATCACAAAAAAAAAAAGAGAGAGAAAGAAATACAAAAATTAGCTGGATGTGGTGGTGTGTGCCTGTAATCCCAGCTACTTAGGAGGCTGAGGAAGAAGAATCACTTAAACCTGGGAGGCGGAAGTTGCAGTGAGCCAAGATTGAGCCACTGCACTCCAGCCTTGGCGACAGAGCGAGGCTCCATCTAAAGAAAAAAAGTTATTTAGTGGTCATTTCTGGTCATCTAAGTGAATGGACCTGTTTGCATGTTTGCAGATCATGTAGGTTTTCATGGGGTTTTTTGTTTTTATTTTCTGGTTTGGCAAACTAATGCAGTGTTCATGACTGGTGTAAAAAATCGTAGATGAGAATTAAGCACCCACATATTTGGGTGTCTGCTGACAGCTTACGGTCTGATTCATTTGAAATAGAAACTTGAAACTGTATTTCATTATCTTGACTTCTGTGGTACCAAACACAGCCCTGCCTGTACCAGTGTTGGAAGAACACAGTCTCCCTCCTGTAGCCCACATTTTGTTTCCTTTTCAGGTACAGATGTGCACTGATGTTGTGTCTGTTACCCTGCTTAGCAGCACTCTGCACCTCTTGCCTTTAGGAAGGTGGTTTGTGGTGCCCCTAGCACTGTGCAGTGTACTGATCTGCTCCCGAGTAGCTCTTCTTTTACCTCTTCTTTCTCTACTGAACAGGCAAATGGTGCTGCTCCACATCCTGGGACCGATCAAGTCACTGTGCTACCCTGAGTGTCTGATGGATGCTGGGAGTGTCTGAACTTTTTTTTTTTTTTTTGAGATGGAGTCTCACTCTGTCACCCAGGCTGGAATGCAGTGGCATGATCTCATCTCACTGCAGCCTCCGCCTCCCGGGTTCAAGCAATTCTCCTGCCTCAGCCTCCCACATAGCTGGGATTACAGGTACCCGCCATCATGCCCAGCTAATTTTTGTATTTTTAGTAGAGACCGGGTTTCACCATGTTTTCCAGGCTGGTCTTGAACTCCTGATCTCAGGTGATCCACCTGTCTCGGCCTCCCAAAGTGCTGGGATGACAGGCGTGAGCTACCATGCCCGACCATGCCTGGATTTTTAAAACACTCAAGGACCCTCTGGAAGTCCTTCTGTTATCATCATGAATAAAGTCATATGTTGGGCAGAGAATTTCCGTAATTACAATTCTGACTTCTACCCCTTTGATTTAACCATACCAGAAAGCTTAAGGAATAAGAAAAATAGTAAAAATATTTCAGTAGTCTGGCAAGATCAGCGAGGAAAAACAGCAGCAAGGAAGCGGAAGGAACTTATCAATTATCAGTATTGTCAACCCTGGCGGAAAGCAGGTTGATTTGGTATCCCAGATCTGGAGCAGGACAAGCTTGTCCAGGAGAAATGTCTGTATGTAAATTCATAGAAAATTGAGGAGGGAAAAATAAACCTGGAGAGACAGGGTGATGAAAATTCAAAGTGGTAGAGATGTCCAGGTTACCCAGCTTGTCACACTGCCTCTTAAAGGTTGCCTAAGTTTCTGTGATTTATGCCAGGAGTCCTCAACCCCTGGGTCACTGACTGGTACCGGTTCATAGCCTGTGAGGAACCAGGCTGCCCAGGAGGAGATGAGTGGTGGGTGAGCAAGTGAAGCTTCATTGTATTTACAGCTCCTCCCTATCACTCACATTACTGCCCAAGCTCCACCTCCTGTCAGATAAGTGGTGGCATTCAATTCTCATAGGAGTGCGAGGCCTATTGTGAACTGCGCATGTGGGGGATCTAGGTTGTGTGCTCCTTATGAAAATCTAATGCCTGATGATCTGTCACTGTCTCCCATCACCCCCAGATGGGACCATCTAGTTGCAGGAAAACAAGCTCAGGCTCCTCCTAATTCTGCATTATGATGAGCTGTATAATTATTTTATTGTATATTATAGTAATAATAGAAATAAAGTGTGGCTGGGCACGGTGGCTCAAGCCTGTAATCCTAGCACTTTGGGAGGCCAAGACGGGCGGATCACGAGGTCAGGAGATCGAGACCATCCTGGCTAACACAGTGAAACCCCGTCTCTACTAAAAAAAATACAAAAAACTAGCCGGGCGAGGTGGCGGGCGCCTGTAGTCCCAGCTACTGGGGAGGCTGAGGCAGGAGAATGGTGTGAACCCGGGAGGCGGAGTTTGCAGTGAGCCGAGATCCGGCCACTGCACTCCAGCCTGGGCGGCAGAGTGAGACTCCGCTTCAAAAAAAAAAAAGAAAAAGAAAAAGAAATAAAGTGCACAATGATTGCAATGTGCTTGAATCATCCCAAAACCATCCATCCACCCTGCTGGTCTGTGGAAAAATTGTCTTCTATGAAACCGATCACTGACGCCAAGAAGGTTGGGGACCACTGGGTTATGCAGTTGCCAAGCTGTTGTTCTATTTTGGGCCGACATGCCCCACTCCCTACTCATCTTAAGCTGCTTTGTGGTAAAGCAAGCAAGAGCGTTTCTTCTGAGCTTCTGGTGGGCAGTGGGTCCTGATGGAAGCTTGCCATTTCTCTTCTAGATTCTCTGGACCTTCTCCATCTACCTGGAGTCTGTGGCTATCCTTCCACAGCTCTTTATGATCAGCAAGACCGGGGAGGCCGAGACCATCACCACACACTACTTGTTCTTCCTGGGCCTCTATCGTGCTTTGTATCTTGTCAACTGGATCTGGCGCTTCTACTTTGAGGGCTTCTTTGACCTCATTGCTGTGGTGGCCGGCGTAGTCCAGACCATCCTATACTGTGACTTCTTCTACTTGTACATTACAAAAGGTATGTTGGATGTGGCCTGCGTTGTTTCTAGAGTCACATGTTCTTTTACGAGCGCCCTTGCTTGGCACTTTTCTAACCTGGCACTCTCTCATAAACTGGCTCCAGGCCGGGCGCGGTGGCTCAAGCCTGTAATCCCAGCACTTTGGGAGGCCGAGACGGGCGGATCACGAGGTCAGGAGATCGAGACCATCCTGGTCTACACGGTGAAACCCCGTCTCTACTAAAAATACAAAAAACTAGCCGGGCGAGATGGTGGGCGCCTGTAGTCCCAGCTACTCGGGAGGCTGAGGCAGGAGAATGGTGTGAACCCGGGAGGCGGAGCTTGCAGTGAGCTGAGATCCGGCCACTGCACTCCAGCCTGGGCGACACAGTGAGACTCCGTCTCAAAACAAAAATAAAAAAAAAGAATCTTTCTTCTTTTGCTGCTTCTTTTGCAATCACTTTTCCTAAAATGACACATTTTCACTGTAAAAAATTCATCTGGTGTTTCAGTAAACATTAACACCAGATGCCTCTCTGTGCACACACAGACACATGACTTAACTGTGCATGCTGTTCCACACACTGCTTTTATCCCACTCATATTTTTCATGTCACTAGAAATCTACATAATTTTCAGTAGCCACAGAGTGTTTCATTATGTGCATGTACCATGATTTATTTACCCAACCCCTGTTCATGGGTGGTCAGGCTGTTACTGGTTTGCTGTTAAAATCCAGTCATTAGGCCGGGCTCAGTGGCTCAAGCCTGTAATCCCAGCACTTTGGGAGGCTGAGACGGG
>NW_022299177.1:0-1192 GCF_002776525.5 Piliocolobus tephrosceles
CAAATAAAAACCAAAAAGAACTCTCTGAAAAACTGCTTTCTGATGTGAGAATTCATCTCACAAAGTTACCACTGTTTTTTTTATTGAACAGTTTGCTAACACTCTTTTCTTGGAATCTGCAATGGGATATTTTGGATTGCATTGCAGCTTATGATGACAAAGGAAACACACTCAGAGAAAACACACTCAGAGAAAACACACTCAGAGGAAACACACTCAGAGAAAAACTAGAAAGAAACTTTATGAGAAACCGCTTTGTGATGTGTTAAATCATCTCACAGTGTTACACGATACTTTACATTGAGCAGTTTGGTAGCACTCTATTTGGGGAATCTCAGAATTGATATTTTTGATGGCATTGAAGCCTACGGTGACAAAGGATATATCCTCAGATAAAACTTGAAAGCAGCTTTCTGAGAAAGTTATTTGTGATATGTGATTTCAAATCACAGAGATACAACTTGCCTTTCATGGAGCAGTTTGCTAACACTGTTTTCATGGAAACTGCAAAGGGATATTTGCAAGTGCCTTCTGGCCTATAGTGAAAAAAAAGAAATAATCTCAGATAAAAACTACAAAGAAGCTTTCTGAGAAACTGCTTTGTAATGTGTGAATTTATCTCACACCATTACATCATTCTTTTCATTGACCAGTTTGATATCAGTTTTTCGATGAGTAGATTTCCTATGGCACCATAAGCTTCAATGCATTCCAAAATATTCCATTTAAGATTCCAATAAAAGAGTGTTAGCAAACTGCTCAATCAAAGGAATATTGTAACACTGTGAGATGAATTCACACATCACAAAGCAGTTTCTCAGAAAGTTTCCGTTTGGTTTATCAATGAGATTATTTCCTTTGTCAACATAGGCTTCAATGCACTCCCAAATATCCTACTGCATATTCCACGAAAACAGTTTTATAAAACTACTCAAAGAAAAGAATGGTGTAACTGTGTGAGATGAATTCACACATTTCAGTTTCTCAGAAAGCATCTCTTTGGTTTATCTATGAGGATATTTCCTTTGCCACCATAAGCTCCAAAGTGATAAGACATATCAGAGTGCAGATTCCTAGAAAACACTGTAAGCAAACTGCTCCATGGAAAGATTAGTGAAACTCTGAGAGTTGAATTCACACATCAAAAAGCAGTTTCTCAGAAAGCTTCATTCTAGTTTTATCTGAGGACATT
>NW_022299178.1:0-1367 GCF_002776525.5 Piliocolobus tephrosceles
AACAAATCAGAAAAATAAGAAAAATGTTGCTTAGAAAAATTTTATTTTATTTTTTATTATTATTATTTGTTTTTATTATACTTTAAGTTCTAGGGTACATGTGCATAACGTGCAGGTTTGTTACATATGTATACTTGTGCCATGTTGGTGTGCTGCACCCATCAACTCGTCAGCACCCATCAATTCATCATTTATATCAGGTATAACTCCCAATGCAATCCCTCCCCCCTCCCCCCTCCCCATGATAGGCCCCAGTGTGTGATGTTCCCCTTCCTGAGTCCAGGTGATCTCATTGTTCAGTTCCTACCTATGAGTGAGAACATGCGGTGTTTGGTTTTCTGTTCTTGTGATAGTTTGCTAAGAATGATGGTTTCCAGCTGGATCCATGTCCCTACAAAGGACGCAAACTCATCCTTTTTTATGGCTGCATAGTATTCCATGGTGTATATGTGCCACATTTTCTTAATCCAGTCTGTCACTGATGGACATTTGGGTTGATTCCAAGTCTTTGCTATTGTGAATAGTGCCGCAATAAACATACGTGTGCATGTGTCTTTGTAGTAGAATAATTTATAATCCTTTGGGTATATACCCAGTAGTGCGATGGCTGGGTCATATGGTACATCTAGTTTTAGATCCTTGAGGAATTGCCATACTGTTTTCCATAATGGTTGAACTAGTTTACAATCCCACCAACAGTGTAAAAGTGTTCCTATTTCTCCACATCCTCTCCAACACCTGTTGTTTCCTGATTTTTTAATGATTGCCATTCTAACTGGTGTGAGATGGTATCTCATTGTGGTTTTGATTTGCATTTCTCTGATGGCCAGTGATGCTGAGCATTTTTTCATGTGTCTGTTGGCTGTATGAATGTCTTCTTTTGAGAAATGTCTGTTCATATCCTTTCCCCACTTTTGGATGGGGTTGTTTGTTTTTTTCTTGTATATTTGTTTGAGTTCTTTGTAGATTCTGGATATTAGCCCTTTGTTAGATGAGTAGATTGCAAAAATTTTCTCCCATTCTGTAGGTTGCCTCTTCACTCTGATGGTAGTTTCTTTTGCTGTGCAGAAGCTCTTTAGTTTAATGAGATCCCATTTGTCAATTTTGGCTTTTGCTGCCATTGCTTTTGGTGTTTTAGACATGAAGTCCTTGCCCATGCCTATGTCCTGAATGGTACCACCTAGGTTTTCTTCTAGGATTTTTGTGGTGTTAGGTCTAACATTTAAGTCTCTAATCCATCTTGAATTAATCTTCATATAAGGAGTAAGGAAAGGATCCAGTTTCAGCTTTCTACTTATGGCTAGCCAATTTTCCCAGCACCATTTATTAAATAGGGAGTCCTTTCCCCATTTCTTGTTTCTCTCAGG
>NW_022299179.1:0-7176 GCF_002776525.5 Piliocolobus tephrosceles
CAGAATCTTCAATGAGACACCAGGTGGCGCTCCGAGACCACAAATAACCTCATCTGGAACAAAAGAAGCTTTGTGAGAAACCGCTTGGTGATGTGTGTCTTCAACCCCCTGAGTTACACCTGTATTTCGTGGAGTTTTTGACTAGCCCTGTTTTGTGGAATCTGAGAACTGATATTTCGGATCCCTTTGAAGACTATAGGGCCAAAAGAAATATCCTCTGATCAAAATGAGAAAGAAGCTTTCTGAGAAACTTCTTTGTGATCTGTGAATTCATCTCACAGAGTTACACCCTTCTTTTCATGAAGTCGCTCGCCAAGACCGTTCCCCTGGAATTGGCAAAGTGACATTTGGGAGCCCTTGGAGGGCTCTGGTGAAAAAGGAAATATCCTCAGATCAAAACTGGAAAGAAGCGTTCTGGGAAACTACATTGTGACATGTGAATGCAACTCACAGAGCCACAATTTCCTTTTCATTGATCCGTTTGCTAACAGTGTTTTCTTGAAATCTGCATTGGGATATTTCTTAGCGCCGGGAAGCTTCTGGTGACAAAGGAAATATCCTCAAATAAAAACTAGAAAGTAGCGTTCTGAGAAACTTCTTTATGATATGTGAATTCATCTCACCGAGATACAACATTGTCTTCACGAAGCAGTTTGCTATCATTATTAGCGTGGAATCTGCAAAGTGATACTTGGGAGTGCATCCAGGCCCACAATGAAAGCAGAAATATCCTCATATAATAACTAGAAAGAAGCTTTCTGAGAAATTGCTTTCTGATGTGTGAATTCATCACACAGAATTTCACCCTTCCCTTCTTGTAACAGTTTGCTAACACTGTTGTCGTGTATTCTGTAAAGTGATATTTGGGAGCTAATTGAGGGATATGTGAAAAAGGAAATATCCTCAGATCAAAACTGGAAAGAAGCATTCTGAGAAACTGCATTGTGATGTGTGAATGCAACATACAGAGTTACACGTTTCTCTTCAGTGATCAGTTTGCTAACACAGTTTTCTTGAAATCTGCAATGGGATACTTCTTAGCAGTATGCAGCTGACGGTGACAAAGGAAATATCCACCGAGAAAAACTAGAAAGAAGATTTCTTAGAAACTTCTTAGTGATGTGTGAATTCATCTCACAGAGATACACTTACGTTTCTTGGAACAGTCCGTTAATACTATTTTTGAGGAACCTGAGAAAGGCTATTTTGAATCACATTAAGGCCTATGCTAAGAAAGAAAATATCCTCAATTAAAAACGTGAAAGAAGCTGATATGTTTTTTCTAAGACCACCAGAGTGGGCACAAAAGAACCAGCGAGCAGGCAAGGGTAAGAGCAAAACTGCAAATTTATTTTTGGTCACCTAGCTTCAGGGAAGAAGGTGGGTAGGGAGAGGTCTGTCAGCCTCTGGCAAAGGAGGCCAAGACAGTTGCCTGGTGAGCTCTCGGGTGGAGTTCCTGATACAGTCCTCACTGGGGGCTGGGAAGTCCACACGGGGCGCTGGCTGGGAGCAGCTTTTCTGGGAGTGGGAGGGCAATAGGCGGGGCACGAGCATGTCGGGGGAGCATTCCGCAGGTGCGACCAGGTAAATCTTGGTCTCTTCGGATTGACATCACCTAGCACATGCCCGGTTGGTCTGCACCATCCCGGGCGCCGGCTGTATATTTGTGCGTGCGGGAAAAGTTGGTGATGAAGAACCCGGAAGTGTGGCATCTTGCCTCCGTTCGTCCAAACAGTCCAACTTTTTATTGATAATAGTGATAAGGGGCGCCGTGGTCTGTCTGGCTAATTCCTGCTGTTAAGGGGCGTTGTTAAGGTTGGAGCCTATGGTTTATATTTGGACGTACAGATGAAGAATAAAATAAGGCACAGTATTAGTATAGGAATGAGGAATGGAAGCATTTGTTGGAATATGGACAAAACCCAGAAGGGTAGTCCTGGCAAGGCTGGGGAGTATGAGATAGTTAAGACAATTTAGTAAGTTTGAGGTGAGTGGGGGAAAGTTGAACTGATTTCTCGGCCTAGTAAGGGGATAGGGCATGAGGGGATAATGAGGAACGAGTGCACAAAGTAGTTGTTGGCCAGGCAGCAATTAAGGAGTGGAGTTTTTGTGGAGTGGATGGCTTTCCGCTTACTCCTACTACAGAGATATTGGATGGAAGGCTAGGTCCAAAGAAGGACGATAAAACAGAATAGATAGCTTTGCTGTCAATTAAAAAATTAATTGTCTTACCCGCTACCAGTAGAGTTACCCGTGGCTCGGCGAGGGAGATGGGGGTCCCCGAGTCTCGGCACCTTCAGTTGTCATCGTCCAGATGTAGGAGCTGGAAGGAGCTCCCAGGATCTTGGGAAAGGGGGTCACGTGGAGACACAGCACCTGTTCTCAGGGTGGGGCAATTAGACTTCCAGTGTCCTCCCTGCTGGCACGCAGGGCGGGGGTTGCTGGTGGACGAGGGTTAGGACATTCACTGGCCCAATGTCCTGATGCCTTGCACTTATAGCAAGGCTGCATTGGGGCTCTGCGTCCTCAACGTTGGGGCTCTGGGTCCTCACGGACACCTGTTGGCATAGTGTCCTACCTTGCCGCACTTATAGCATGCTCCTTTTGTAGCCTGGGAGTCTGCGGGGTGTGTGCTCTCTGGCCTGGGGTTAAGACTGGGCTGTAAAGCTGCTGCTAGGAGCTGTAACTTCTGTTTGAGGTGAGCCTGCTGTCTCCTCTCTGGAGTTATAGATCTTAAAGGCGAATTTAACCAGGTCTTGTATTGGTGCCTGAGAACCATCCTCTACCTTTTGAAGTTTTTTAAGAATGTCAGGAGCTGATTGAGAAATGAAATAAGACGCCAAAATGGTAGCCCCTGTGGGGGAGGCCGGATCTAACTGGGTATATTGGGTTAGAACCTCAGTCAGCATATTTAAGAATGCGGCTGGATTTTCTTCTGGATTTTGATCAATTTCTTTTAATTTGTTAAAATTTACAGTTTTGTTTGAGGCTGCTTGCATACCAGCCAACAAATGCTGAACCATTATGTCTCGCCTACAGCGCCCAGGCTGGCCTGCTTGGTAGTTCCAGTCTGGGTCTGCCGAGGGGACTGCTTGCTCCCCTAGTGGGATGGCGGCATCAGTTAAATGTAGTTGGTTGGCATGCAGCCTGGCAGCCGCTAGTATGCACTCTTGCTCCTCAGGGTTTAGGGTGGAGGTTAGGATAACCTGGAGGTCATGCCAAGTTAAGTCATAGGCCTGACAAAGGTATCTAAATTCCTTTATGTATATGGCAGGATTAGCTGATAAATCACCTAAATGCTTCTCAATTTTGGAAAGATAGGCCAGTGAAAAAGGGACATGTACTTTGACTACCCCCTGCACCCCAGCTAACTCTTGCAAAGGTGCTAACACTGTAGGAGGGTGTGGGGCAGGAGTGAGGGCATCAGCAGGGCACTTAGAGCGGGTGTAGGCAGAGACAGGAGACTCAAGACAGCCAGTTGGGGGCCCCAAAGGAGGCATGGGACCGAGTGGATTACTAGTAGATAAGGAAGAGGGAGGAGGAGTCTGAACGGAGGGAGGAGGAGAAGTGTAGGGCGGAAGTGAGGGAAACCCTATGTCCTCCAGCTGAACAGAAAGGAATGAAGACTCCTCTTTTTCGGGTTGCTGTGAGCTGGCGTCCTTGGCTAGCATAACTTGGGCCAAAGAGCACCGGCTCCACAGGTCGGGACGAGAGTGTAAGGCCCAAAAGCCTTCTATGTAATTAATTTCAGACCACTTGCCTAGCTGCTGGCAGAAATTGCTGAGGTCGATCACACCACAGTGGAAAGGAAAATTAACCACTTCCTCCTAAGGTCTTGTTCAAGCTGTAAGGTTTTTAAATTGGCTAGGAGGCACCCTAAGGGGGTGCTCTTTGGAAATTTGGACTGGGGGTTTCCCATTTGTTTCCTCTTTACTTACACAATGGACACAATGGAAATGAAAGTGGATCTCTATCTGGCTTCAAAGAGTCCTGTGGAACCAGCAGAGACAGACTGGAGGCTCTTGGAGCCAAGGAGGAGATTACCTTCAGGAGGATGTCTCCGCCGTGAACGGGTCTCCCGAGCCACGTGGTGGTTCCCAAGCCACTTGGTGGCTCAAAAGTGGGCCTCAGACCTGCGCTGGATTTTTGGCTGATGGAGGTAAAGAGGAGACATGGGCACTTACCCCAGAGAGGCCGTGAGAGTGAGGGAATCAGGTCTCAGGTCCTTGTCCGTCTGTGGCGTGGGAGCAAGAGGCGGTTCCTCAACCATTAGAGGCCTGAAGAGGGGTCTCCTCCCGGGTTTGGCACCAACTGATTTGTTTTTTGTAAGACCACCAGAGCGGGCACAAAAGAACCAGCGAGCAGACAAGAGTAGGAGCAAAACTGTAAATTTATATTTGGTCACCTAGCTTCAGGGAAGAAGGTGGGTAGGGAGAGGTTTGTCCGTCTCCGGCAAAGGAGGCCAAGAGAGTCACCCGGTGAGCTCTTGGATGGAGTTTCTTTTCTGGGAGTGGGAGGGCAATTGGCGGGGCACGGGCATGTCGGGGGAGCATTCTGCAGGTGCAACCAGGTAAATCTTGGTCTCTTCGGATTGACGTCACCTGGCGCATGCCCGGTTGGTCTGCACCATCCCGGGCGCCAGCTGCATATTCGCGCGTGAGGGAAAAGTTGGTGATGAAGAACCCAGAAATGCACCATCTTGCCTCCGTCCATCCAAACAGAAGCTTTGTGAGAAACTTCTTTTTCATCTGTGAATTCAGCTCACAGAGTTGCAACTTAGTCATCATGAGCAGTTTCCTATCACTATTTTAGTGGAATCTGCCAAGTGATATTTGGGATCCAATTGAGGCCCATGGTAAAAAAGGAAATATCCTCAGATAATAACTAGAATGAAGCTTTCTGAGAAATTGCTTTCTGAAGTGTGAATTCATCACACAGAGTTTCACCTTTCCCTGTTTGTAGCAGTTTGCTAAGACTGTTTTCATGGATTCTGCAAAGTGATATTTGGGAGCCAATTGAGGCACATGGTGAAAAAGTAAATATCCTCAGATAATAACTAGAAAGAAGCTTTCTGAGAAATTGCTTTCTGATGTGTGAATTCATCACAAAGAGTTTCACCCTTCCCTTCTTGTAACAGTTGGCTAACACTGTTGTCGTGGATTCTGCAAAATGATATTAGGGAGCTCATTGAGGGCTATGGTGAAAAAGGAAATACCTCAGATCAAAACTAGGAAGAAGTGTGCTGAGAAACTGCATTGCGATGTGTTAATGCAACGCACAGAGTTACATGTTTCTCTTCAGTGATCAGTATGCTAACACAGTTTTCTTGAAATCTGCAATGGCATACTTTTTAGCGTAATGAAGCTAACAGTGAAAAAGTAAACATCCTCAGAGAAAAACTATAAAGAAGCTTTCTTAGAAATTTCTCTGGGATGTGTGAATTCATCTCACAGAGTTACACTTACGTTTCAAGGAGCAGTGCGTTAACACTGTTTTTGAGGAACTTGAGAAAGGCTATTCTGGACCGCATTGAGACCTACGCTCATAAAGGACATATCCTCAGAGAAAAACTAGAAAGAAACTTTCTTAGAAACTACATTGGGATGTGTGAATTCATCTCACAGAGTCACAATTACGTTTCATGGAGCAGTCCGTTAACACTGTCTTTGAGGACCCTGAGAAGGGCTACTTTGGGTCACATTGAGGCCTAGTCTGATAAAGGAAATCTCCTCAATTAAAAACGTGAAAGAAGCTTTCTTAGAAACTTCTTTGTGATCTGTGAATTCAGCTCACAGAGTTGCAACTTAATCTTCTGAAGCAGTTTGCTAACACTGTTTTTGTGGAATCTGCAAAGTGATGTTAGGGAGCCAAATGAGGCACATGGTGAAAAAGGAAAAGTCCTCAGAGAATAACTAGAAAGAAGCTTCCTGAGGAATTGCTTTCTGATGTGTGAATTCATCACACAGGGTTTCACCCTTCCCTTCTTGTAACAGTTTGCTAACACTGTTGTTGTGGTATCTGCATAGTGATAATAGCGAGTTCATTGAGAGCTATGGTGAAAAAGGAAATATCCTCATATCAAAACTGGAAAGATGTGTGCTGAGAAACTGCATTGCGATGTGTGAATGCAACTCACAGAGTTACACGTTTCTCTTCAGTGATCAGTTTGCTAACACAGTTTTCTTGAAATGTGCAACGGGATACTTCTTAGTGCAATGAAGCTAACGGAGACAAAGCAAATATCCTCAGAGAAAAACTAGAAAGAAGCTTTCTTAGAAACTTCTCTGTGATGTGTGAATTCATCTCACAGAGTTACACTTACGTTTCATGTAGCAGTCCATTATCACTGTCTTTGAGGAACCTGAGAGGGGCTACTTTGGATCGCATTGAGGCCTATGCTAATAAAGGAAATATCCTACCTTGAAAACGTGAAAGAAGCTTTGTGAGAAACTTCCTTGTGATATTTGAATTCTTCTCATAGAGTGACAACTTAGTTTTCATGAAGCAGTTTGCTGACAGTGTTTTCGTGGAATCTGCAAAGTGATATTTGGGAGTGCATTGAGGCTCATGGTAAAAAACGAAATATCCTCAGATCATAGACAGAAAGAAACTTTCTCATAAATTGCTTTCCGATGTGCTAGTTCATGATACAGTGTTTCACTTTCTCTTCTTGTAGCAGTTTGCAAACTCTCTTTTCCTGGATTCTGGAGAGTGATATTTAGGAGCTCATGGTGGACTATGGTGAAAAAGGAAATATCCTCGGATAAAAACTGGAAAGAGGCGTTCTGAGAAACTGCATTGCGATGTGTGAACGCAACTCACAGAGTTACACTTTTCACTTCAGTGATCAGTGTGCTAACACAGTTTTCTTGAAATCTGCAATGGGATACTTCCTATCTCTATGCATCTTGAGGTGAGACAGGAAATATCCTAGGATAAACACGTGAAGGAATCTTTCTGAGAGATTGCTTTCTGATATGTGACTTCATCTCACAGAGTTACACTACTATATCGTGTAACTGGTTGCTAGCACTGTCTTCGTGAATTCTGAGAACTAATATTTCCGATGGCTTTGAAGAGTCTAAGGACAAAGGAAGTATCCTCCGAGAGAAACCGGAATGAAGCTTTATGAGAAACTGCTTTGTGATGTGTGAATTCATTTCACAGTGTTACACC
>NW_022299180.1:0-1290 GCF_002776525.5 Piliocolobus tephrosceles
GCACGTGCATCAGCTGGGGTAGGGTACCAGCAGGAGTGGGCTTTGACATTCCTGTGTGTGCTCATGCTAGCAGCAGCAATGATAGAATGCTGGTGGGAGCAGGGCTGCCATTGTTCTTGTACACATTTACACTGGCAGTGGCAGGTGTATGACAGGTGGGCGATAGGGGTAAGGTTGCTGGAATCTGAGTGAGCGTTCCCACCGGTAATGATGGCATGGCTGAGTGCCTACACATCATCAGGGGATGGGTGGGGTAGTAGTTGTCCTTCCACCTGCAGCAGTGTTTGGTGGCGTCTGTGCTTATATGCAGGCTGGCAGGGTGTGGGGAGGAAGCCACCGTGTGTGCCAGCAAAGCAGTGTGGAAATGGCTATGTTCAAGTGTGTACTGGCAAAATGGTAGGGAAAGGCTTCAGAGGGAGGAGGGTAGCGTGCAGGGACGCTGCAGGTAGGCTGGCACATGTTGGCAGTGGCTGGTCTACTGGAGCTCTCTGATGGTCAGGTGTGGTCTTCTGGTAAAACAACTATAATGCGGGCACTGAGAGGCACCCTGGTTGGGCATCCAAAGCTGTGCTGCAAGTGGGCACAGCCAGGCTGGGGCCTCAGGAGAGGCAAGTGGACTGGAGAACACTCAGATCAGACTGGCCCTGTCTCACAGGCAAGACCAATCTGCTCTGTCTAGGTCCAACAGTCACCTTATGGCTAAAGTCTCCTATAGGAGCATGTCAAGCCTTAGGGGATGGGAATCCTTGGTTGTACTGCACTCCTGACATTTTCCCATCAACCTCTCTGGACTATATACAGGATGGACTCCCACCCCTGTAACCTCTTTAAGCAGCTCTCTGCCAACTCATGTGTCTGTGAGGGTCTTCAGGTTGCCTGCAGCTAAGATTCTGAGGTCCATGGTGAGAATTCACCGTTCCTTGCCTTTTCAGCTTACTCCTTCACTAGGAGTTACTGGAGGCCAGGAAGCAGTCCTAGTGCTCACTAGCGCCATCCAAGGTTTCCAGCTTTCTCCCTTGGCAACGCAGCATCCATGTCCCTGCTCCATCCATTCTCAATGCCTTCCCTTAAAAAATCTGCTCAGAGTGTGCCAATCTTCCCAGTGTTCCTCCTAGCTTTGTCTGATAGGCCATCTTGGCTCCCTCCCCTTCTCCTTTAAATCTGGACTGGCCTGTGACTGCTTAACCAATAAAATGCAATGGAAGTAATGCTGTGCAACTTCTAGGCAACTCTTGAAAAGGACTGGCAAAATTGGCTTTGTCTCTATTGGAAAGCTGCTTCCTGTCATAC
>NW_022299181.1:0-3208 GCF_002776525.5 Piliocolobus tephrosceles
TCAGTCCATCAAACCTCTCAGAGCTAAAGGAGGAATTACATACCCAGAGCAAAGAAACTAAAAATCTTGAAAAAAGAGTGGAAGAATTGACAGCTAGACTAATTAACGCAGAGAAGGTCATAAACGAAATGACAGAGATGAAAACCATGACACGAGAAATACGTGACAAATGCACAAGCTTCAGTAACCGACTCAATCAACTGGAAGAAAGAATATCAGCGATGGAGGATCAAATGAATGAAATGAAGCAAGAAGAGAAACCAAAAGAAAAAAGAAGAAAGAGAAATGAACAATGCCTGCAAGAAGTATGGGATTATGTAAAAAGACCAAATCCAAATCTACGTCTGATTGGGGTGCCTGAAAGTGAGGGGGAAAATGGAACGAAATTGGAAAACACTCTACAGGATATCATCCAGGAGAACTTCCACAACCTAGGAGAGCAGGCCAACATTAAAATTCAGGAAATACAGAGAACAACACAAAGATACTCCTCCAGAAGAGCAACTCCAAAACACATAATTGCCAGATTCACCAAAGTTGAAATGAAGGAAAAAATCTTAAGGGCAGCCAGAGAGAAAGGTCGGGTTACCCACAAACGGAAGCCCATCAGACTCACAGCAGAGACAGAAAGTTAACAAGGATATCCAGGAATTGAACTCATCTCTGCACCAAGCGGACCTAATAGACATCTATAGAACTCTCCACCCCAAGTCAACAGAATATGCATTCTTCTCAGCACCACATCACACTTACTCCAAAATTGACCACATAATTGGAAGTAAAGCACTCCTCAGGAAATGTAAAAGAACAGAAATTATAACAAACTGTCTCTCAGACCACAGTGCAATCAAACTAGAACTCAGGACTGAGAAACTCAATCAAAATCACTCAGCTACATGGAAACTGAACAACCTGCTCCTGAATGACTACTGGGTATATAACGAAATGAAAGCAGAAATAAAGATGTTCTTTGAAACCAATGGGAACAAAGATACAACATACCAGAATCTCTGGGACACATTTAAAGCAGTGTGTAGAGGGAAATTTATAGCACTAAGTGCCCACAAGAGAAAGCAGGAAAGATCTAAAATGGACACTCTAACATCACAATTAAAAAAACTAGAGAGGCAAGAGCAAACACATTCAAAAGCTAGCAGAAGGCAAGAAATAACTAAGATCAGAGCAGAACTGAAGGAGATAGAGACACAAAAAAACCCTCCAAAAAATCAATGAATCCAGGAGTTGGTTTTTTGAAAACATCAACAAAATTGACAGACCACTAGCAAGGCTAATACAGAAAAAAAGAGAGGGGAATCAAATAGACGCAATAAAAAATGATAAAGGGGATATCACCACCGACCCCACAGAAATACAAACTTCCATCAGAGAATACTATAAACACCTCTATGCAAATCAACTAGAAAATCTAGAAGAAATGGATAATTTCCTGGACACGTACACTCTCCCAAGACTAAACCAGGAAGAAGTTGAATCCCTGAATAGACCAACAGCAGGCTCTGAAACTGAGGCAACCAGTAATAGCCTACCCACCAAAAAAAGCCCAGCACCAGATGGATTCACAGCTGAATTCTACCAGAGGTACAAGGAGGAGCTGGTACCATTCCTTCTGAAACTATTCCAATCAATAGAAAAAGAGGGAATCCTCCCTAACTCATTTTATGAGGCCAGCATCATCCTGATACCAAAGCCTGGCAGAGACACAACAAAAAAAGAGAATTTTAGACCAATCTCCCTGATGAACATCGATGCAAAAATCCTCAATAAAATCCTGGCAAACCGGATTCAGCAGCACATCAAAAAGCTTATCCACCATGATCAAGTGGGCTTCATCCCTGGGATGCATGGCTGGTTCAACATTCGCAAATCAATCAACGTAATCCAGCATATAAACAGAACCAAAGACAAGAACCACATGATGATCTCAATAGATGCAGAAAAGGGTTTTTTCAAAATTCAACAGCCCTTCATGCTAAAAATGCTCAAAAAATTCGGTATTGATGGAACGTACCTCAAAATAATAAGAGCTATTTATGACAAACCCACAGCTAATATCGTACTGAATGGGCAAAAACTGGAAAAAATCCCTTTGAAAACTGACACAAGACAGGGATGCCCTCTCTCACCACTCCTATTCAACATAGTGTTGGAAGTTCTGGCTAGGGCAATCAGGCAAGAGAAAGAAATCAAGGGTATTCAGTTAGGAAAAGAAGAAGTCAAATTGTCCCTGTTTGCAGATGACATGATTGTGTATTTAGAAAACCCCATCATCTCAGCCCAAGATCTCCTTAAGCTGATAAGCAACTTCAGCAAAGTCTCAGGATACAAAATTAATGTGCAAATATCACAAGCATTCTTATACACCAGTAACAGACAAGCAGACAGCCAAATCAGGAATGAACTTCCATTCACAATTGCTTCAAAGAGAATAAAATACCTAGGAATCCAACTTACAAGGGATGTAAAGGACCTCTTCAAGGAGAACTACAAACCACTGCTCAGTGAAATCAAAGAGGACACAAACAAATGGAAGAACATACCATGCTCATGGATAGGCAGAATCAATATTGTGAAAATGGCTATACTGCCCAAGGTTATTTATAGATTCAATGCCATCCCCATCAAGCTACCAATGACTTTCTTCACAGAATTGGAAAAAACTGCTTTAAAGTTCATATGGAACCAAAAAAGAGCCCGTATTGCCAAGACAATCCTAAGTCTAAAGGACAAAGCTGGAGGCGTCACACTACCTGACTTCAAACTATACTACAAGGCTACAGTAACCCAAACAGCATGGTACTGGTACCAAAACAGAGATATAGACCAATGGAACAGAACGGAGCCTTCAGAAATAATGCCACACATCTACAACCATCTGATCTTTGACAAACCTGAGAAAAACAAGAAATGGGGAAAGGATTCCCTATTTAATAAATGGTGCTGGGAAAATTGGTTAGCCATAAGTAGAAAGCTGAAACTGGATCCTTTCCTTACTCCTTATATGAAGATTAATTCAAGATGGATTAGAGACTTCAATGTTAGACCTAATACCATAAAAACCCTAGAAGAAAATCTAGGTAGTACCATTCAGGACATAGGCATGGGCAAGGACTTCATGTCTAAAACACCAAAAGCAACGGCAGCAAAAGCCAAAATTGACAAATGGGATCTAATTAAACTAAAGAGCTTC
>NW_022299182.1:0-12212 GCF_002776525.5 Piliocolobus tephrosceles
TGGCCTTCTTTGTCTCTTTTGATCTTTGATGGTTTAAAGTCTGTTTTATGAGAGACTAGGATTGCAACCCCTGCTTTTTTTTGTTCTCCATTTGCTTGGTAGATCTTCCTCCATCCCTTTATTTTGAGCCTATGTATGTCTCTGCATGTGAGATGGGTCTCCTGAAGACAGCAGACTGATGGGTCTTGACTCTTTATCCAGTTTGCCAGTCTGTGTCTTTTAATCGGAGCATTTAGTCCATATACATTTAAGGTTAATATTGTTATGTGTGAACTGGATCCTGCCATTATGATATTAACTGGTTATTTTGCTCATTAGTTGATGCAGTTTCTTCCTAGGCTCGATGGTCTTTACATTTTGGCATGTTTTTGCAATGGCTGGTACCTGTTGTTCCTTTCCATGTTTAGGGCTTCCTTCAGGGTCTCTTGTAAGGCAGGCCTGGTGGTGACAAAATCTCTAAGCATTTGCTTATCTGTAAAGAATTTTATTTCTCCTTCACTTATGAAACTTAGTTTGGCTGGATATGAAATTCTGGGTTTAAAATTCTTTCTTTAAGAACGTTGAATATTGGCCCCCACTCTCTTCTGGCTTGTAGAGTTTCTGCTGAGAGATCTGCTGTCAGTCTGATGGGCTTCCCTTTGTGGGTAACCCGACGTTTCTCTCTGGCTGCCCTTATGATTTTTTCCTTCATTTCAACTTTGGTGAATCTGGCAATTATGTGTCTTGGAGTTGCTCTTCTGGACGAGTATCTTTGTGGCGTTCTCTGTATTTCCTGAATTTGAATCTTGGCCTGACCTGCTAGGTTGGGGAAGTTCTTCTGGATGATATCCTGTTGAGTGTTTTCCAATTTGGTTCCATTTTCCCCCTCACTTTCAGGCACCCCAATCAGACATAGATTTGGTCTTTTTACATAATCCCATACTTCTTGCAGGCTTTGTTCATTTCTTTTTCTTCTTTTTTCTTTTGGTTTCTCTTCTCGCTTCATTTCATTCATTTGATCCTCCATCGCTGATACCCTTTCTTCCAGTTGATCGAGTCAGTTACTGAAGCTTGTGCATTCGTCACGTATTTCTCGTGTCATGGTTTTCATCTCTGTCATTTCGTTTATGACCTTCTCTGCATTAATTAGTCTAGCTGTCAATTCTTCCACTCTTTTTTCAAGATTTTTAGTTTCTTTGCGCTGGGCACGTAATTCCTCCTTAACTCTGAGAGGTTTGATGGACTGAAGCCTTCTTCTCTCATCTCATCAAAATCCTTCTCTGACCAGCTTTGATCCGTTGCTGGCGATGGGCTGTGCTCCTTTGCAGGAGGAGATGCGCTCTTATTTTTTGAATTTCCAGCTTTTCTTCCCTGCTTTTTCCCCATCTTTGTGATTTTATCTGTCTCTGGTCTTTGATGATGGTTACGTACTGATGGGGTTTTGGTATAGGTGACCTTCCTGTTTGATAGTTTTCCTTCTGACAGTCAGGACCCTCAGCTATAGGTCTGTTGGAGATTGCTTGAGGTCCACTCCAGACCCTGTTTGCCTGGGTATCAGCAGCAGAGGTTGCAGAAGACAGAATATTGCTGAACAGCGAGTGCACCTGTCTGATTCTTGCTTTGGAAGCTTCCTCTCAGGCGTGTACTCCACCCTGTGAGGTGTGGGGTGTCAGACTGCCCCTAGTGGGGGATGTCTCCCAGTTAGGCTACTCAGGGGTTAGGGAACCACTTGAGCAGGCCACCTGCCCCTTCTCAGATCTCAACCTCCGTGTTGGGAGATCCACTGCTCTCTTCAAAGCTGTCAGACAGAGTCGTTCGCGTTTGCACAGGCTTCTGCTCCTTTAGCTGAGCCCTGTCCGCAGAGGCGCAGTCTACAGAGACAGGCAGGTTTCCTTGAGCTGCTGTGAGCTCCACCCAGTTCGAGCTTCCCAGTGGCTTTATTTACCTACTTACGCCTCAGCGATGGCGGCCACTCCTCCCCCAGCCTCGCTGCTGCCTTGCGGTTAGATTGCCGCAGACTGCTGTGTTAGCAAGGAGGGAGGCTCCTTGGGCGTGGGACCCTCCCGGCCAGGTGTGGGATATATTCTCTGGTGTGCCGGTGTTATAGCGCAGTGTTGGGGTGGGAGTTACCTGATTTTCCAGGTGTTGTGTGTCTCAGTTCCCCTGGCTAGGAAAAGGGACTCCCTTCCCCCTCGCGTTTCCCAGGTGAGGTGATGCCTCGCCCTGCTTCAGCTCTCGCTGGTCGGGCTGCAGCAGCTGACCCGCAGGGATTGTCCGGCACTCCCGAGTGAGATGACCCCAGTACCTCAGTTGAAAATGCAGAAATCACCGGTCTTCTGTGTCGCTCGCGCTGGGAGATGGAGACTGGAGCTCTTCGTATTCGGCCATCTTGCTCCGCCCTTATCTGTGATTTCTTTCAGCAGTGTTTTGCAGTTTTCCTTGTAGAGGTCTTTCACCCCCTTGGTTATGTATATTTGTAAGTATTTTATTTACTTTGTGGCTATTGTGAAAGGCATTGAGTTCTTTATTTGATTCTCAACTTGGTCACTGTTGGTGTATAGCAGAGCTACTGATTTGTGTACATTAATTTTGTATCCTGAAACTTTGCAGAATTCATTTATCAGTTCTTGGAGCTTTTTGGAAGTCTTTAGGGTTTTCTAGGTATCCGATCATATCATCAGCAAATAGTGGCAGTTTGACTTCCTCTTTACCAATTTGGATGACATTTATTTCTTTGTCTTGTCTGATTGCTCTTGCTAGGACTTCCAGTACTATGTTGAACAGAAGTGGTGAGAGTGGGCATCCTTGTCTTGTTCCAGTTCTCAGAGGAAATGCTTTCAACTTTTCCCCATTCAGTATAATGTTGGCTGTGTGTTTGCCATAGATGGCTTTTATTACATTCAAGTAGGTCAGGCTTTTATTACATTCAGGTATGCTGATTCTGCTGAGGATTTTAATCATAAAGCACTGCTGGCTTTTGTCAAATGCTTTTACTTCATCTGTTGAGATAATCATGTGATTTTTGTTTTTAATTCTGTTTATGGGGTGTATCACATTTACTGACTTGCTTATGTTAAACCATCTCTGCTTCCCTGGTATGAAGCCCACTTGATCATGGTGGATTATGGTTTTGATACGCTGTTGGACTTGTTTAGCTAGCATTTTGGTAATTATTTTTGTATCTGTATTAATCGGGGATATTGGTCTGTAGTTTCCTTTTTTGGTTATGTCTTTTCCTGGTTTTGGTGGTAGGGTGATACTCGCTTCACAGAATGATTGAGGAAGGATTCTCTCTTTATCTTGTGGAATAGTGTCAATAGGATTAGTACCTATGCTCTTTCAATGTCTGATAGAATTCCGCTGTGAATTTGTCCCATCCTGAACTTTTTTCTTGTTGGTAATTTTTAAATTGTCATTTCAGTCTTGCTGCTTGTTATTGGTCTGTTCAGGGTTTCTAAGTCTTCCTGATTTAAGCTAGAAGGGTCGTATCTTTTCAGGCATTTATTCATCTCCTCTAGGTTTTCTAGTTTATGCGTGTGTTCATAGCAGCCTTGAATGATCTTTTGTATTTCTGTGGTGTCAGCTGTAATATCCCCCATATCATTTCAATTGAACTTATTTGGATATTCCCTCTTCTTTTCTGGGTTAATGTTGCCAATGGTTTATCAATTTTATTTATCTTTTAAAAGAACCAGCTTTTTGTTTCATTTTTCTTTTGTAATGTTTTGTTTAATTCAATTACATTTCGTTCTGCTCTGATCTTGGTGGTTTCTTTTCTTCTGCTGTGTTTGGTTTTGGTTTGTTTTGGTTTCTCTAGTTCCTTGAGGTGTGACCTTACATTGTCTATTTGTGCTATTTCACACTTTTTGATGTAGCTTAATGGTATCAACTTTCCTCTTTGCACCACTTTTGCTGTATCCCAGAAATTTATAGGCTGTTTCACTATTATCATTCGATTCACAGAATATTTTAATTTTCATCTAGATTTCATTGTTTACCCAATGATCATTCAGGAGCAGGTTATTTAATTTCCATGTATTTTCATGGTTTTGAAGATTTCTTTTGAAGTTGATTTCTAGTTTTATTCCAGTGTGGTCTGAGAGAGTACTTGATGTAATTTCAATTTTTAAAAATTTGTGGAGACTTCTTTTGTGGCCTATCATATAGCCTATTATGTATAATTTTCCATGTGCTGATAAATAGAATGTATATTCTGCAGTTGTTGGGTAGAATGTTTCATAAATATTTGTTAAGTCCATTTGTTCTAGGGTATAGTTTAAGTCCATTGTTTCTCTGTTGACCTCTGTCTTGCTGACCTGTCTAGTGCTGTCTGTGGACTTTTGAAATCCCCCACTATTATCATCTTGCTGTCTATCGCATTTTTAAGGTCTGGTAGTAATTGTTTTATAAATATGGAAGCTCCAGTGTTAGGTGCATATATGTTTAGGATTGTGATATTTCCCTGTTGGTCAAGGCCTTTTATTATATAATGTCCTTCTTTGTCTTTTTAAACTGCTCTTGATTTAAAGTTTGTTTTGCCTGATATAAGAATAGCTACACCTGCTTGCTTTTGGTGTCTATTTGCATAGAATATCTTTTCCCATGCCTTTACCTTAAATTTATGTGAGTCCTTATGTGTTAGGCGAATCTCTTGAAGGCAGCAGATACTTGCTTGGTGAATTCTTATTCATTCTGCAATTCTGTATCTTTGAAGTGGAACATTTAGATCACTTATATTCAACGTTAGTATTGAGATGTGAGGTACTATTCCATTCATTGCGTTATTTGTTGCCTGTATACCTTTTTTAAATTGTATTTTAATTTTATGGGTTCTGTGACATTTATGCTTTAAAGTGGTTTTGTTTTGATGTGTTTCCAGGATTGTTTCAAGATTTCAATCTCCCCTTAATAGTTCTTGTAGTACTGTCTTGGTATTGGCAAATTCTCTCAGCATTTGTTTGTCTAAAAAACACTGTATCTTTTCTTCATTTATGAATCTTAGTTTTGCTGGATACAAAATTCTTGGCTTATAATTGTTTTGTTTAATGAGGCTGAAGTTAGGGCCCCAATTACTTCTAGCTTGTAGGGTTTCTGCTGAGAAGTTTTCTGTTAATCTGTTTTCCTTTATAGGTTACCTTGTACTTTTGCCTTGCAACTCTTAAGATTCTTCCCTTTGTCTTGACCTCAGATAACCTGATGACAATGTGCCTAGGCAATGATAGTTTGCAATGAATTTCCCAGGTGTTCTTTGAGCTTCTTGTATTTGAATGTCTAGGTCTCTAGCAATGCCAGGGATGTTTTACTCGAATATTCCCCCAAATATATTTTCCAAACTTTTAGATTTCTCTTCTTCCTGAGGAACTCCAATTATTCGTGGGTTGGGTTGTTTAAGATAATCCCAAACTTCTTGGAAGCTTTGTTCATTAAAAAAAGTTTTTCTTCTTTGTCCTTGTTGGATTGAATTAAAGCAAAACCTTATCTTTGAGCTCTGAAGTTCCTTCTTCTGCTTGTCCTATTTTATTGCTGACACTTGCTAGTACATTTTGCATTTCCCTAAGTGTGTCCTTTATTTCCTGAATTTGTCATGATTTTTATTTATGCTATCTATTTCACTGAAGATTTCTCCCCTCATATGTTGTATCTTTTTTTTTGACATAGTCTCACTCTGTCACCCAGGCTGGTGTGCAGTGACATGATCTCAGCTCATTGCAATCTCTGCCTCCTGGTTCAAGCAATCTCTGCCCCCTGGTTCAAGCAATTCTCTTGCCTCAGCCTCCTGAGTAGCTGGGAGTACAGGTGCCCACGACCATGCTCAGGAATTTTTTTTTTTTTTTTTTTTTTTGTATTTTTAGTAGAGACAGGGTTTCACCATGTTGGCCAGGCTGGTCTCGAACTCCTGACCTCAGGTGATCTGCTCACCTCGGCCTCCCAAAGTGTTGGGATTATAGTCATAAGCTACCACGCCTGGCCTCGTTGTATCTTTTTATTTTTATTTTTATTTTTTTAAGTTGGACGTCACCTTTCTCATTGATTAGCTTAATAATCAATTGTCTTAAATTTTTTTTCGGGCAATTAAGGGATTTCTTGGTTTGGATCCATTGCTGGTGAGCTAGTGTGATGTTTTTGGGGGTGTTAAACAACCTTGTTTTGTTATATTTCTAGATTTTTAAAAAAAAATTCTTCTAATTTGGTTAAGGCTATGTCTGAGGGAAGAACTGAGACTCAAGGTTGCTGTTCAGATTTTTTTTTTTTTTTTGTCTCACGTAGTGTTCCTTTTATGTAGTACTCTTCTCTTTTTCCTAGGGATGTGGCTTCCTGAGAGCTGAACTGTAGTTATGGTTATTTCTCTTCTGGGTCTAGCCAGCCAGCAGAGCTACCAGGCTCCAGGCTGGTACTGGGGGTTGTCTGCCCAGAGTCCTGTGATGTATACTGTCTTTACTATCTTCAGGTCTCTCCTCCATGGATACCAGTACCTGCTCCTGTGGGGATGGCAGGAGAGTTAAATGGACTGTGAGGGTCTTTAGTTGTGGTTGTTTGATGCACCTGTTTTGTGCTGGTTGGCCTCCTGCCACGAGGTAACACTTTAAAGAGATATGGAGGATCAGGCGGTAGGTGGGGCCCTAGTACTCCCAAGATAATATGCCCTTTGTCTTCAGCTACCAAGGTGGGTAGGGAAGGACCATCTTAAACAACCATCTAGTGGGACAGGGTTAGGTGTGTATGAGGTGAGACTCTCCTTGGGTGGAGCTTGCTGTGGCTGCTGTGGCAGATGGGAGTGTGATTCCCAGTCAATGGAGTTATTTTCCCAGGAGGATTATGGCTGCCTCTGCTGTGTCATGCAGGGTATCAAGGAAGTTGGGGAAGCTGGCAGTTAGAGGCCTCACCCAGCCCCTACACAACCAAAAATGCTAGTCTCACTCCCACCATGCCCCAACAGCACTGAGTTTGTTTCCAGGCAGTGGGGCGTGCTGGGCTAACTTGCTCCAGGTTACTACCAGCCTCTAGGCTGAGAAAATAGCAGGGCTCCCTGCCTGTGAGTCTGCGCACCAGATTAACGTCACCCCCCGAGTTCTGGCCAGGAGACTTTGGGTTCGGTTGGAATTGTTACAAAGTTCAGCTGGAGGTTTCCTTCTACTGTGATCTTTTCCCAGTTGCTCTGGCAGCCCTCCCCAAGGAACCCTGTGAGACAAGTCAGACATAACTGCCCTGGGGACCCAGAGAGCCCACGGGGCTTTTCCTGCTTCTCCTCTACCCTTGTATTACACTCAGCACTATAAATTTACTCAGCTCCAGGCAAGGTCAAATCCTTCTCCCGTGATCTACACCTTCAGGTTCCCCTGTAAGGGTGTGTGTTCAGGGGTGCACGATCCCCCTTTCTCACTTTCGCAATTTGGGTACTCACAGTATTTGAGCTGTCTCCTGGGTCTTGCAGGAGCAATTCACTTCCTTCTCATATTTCATTCTTTTTTATCCTCTGATAGTGTGTTTTGACGTATCACATCTTTGAGCTTACTAATTCTTCTGTTTGATCAACTCCATTGTTGACACACATGCATTTTTCATTCTGTCAATTTAATTTTTCAACTCTAAGATATCTATTTGATGTTTTTAAATGATTTCAGCTTCTATGGTAAAATCTCTGATGGAATTCTGAATATCTTCTCTGTTTTATCTTGCAGTTCATTGAGCTTCCACAAAATAGCTATTTTGAATTCTGCCTCTGAGAGGTTCTATATCTCTGCCACTGCAGGATTGGTTACTAGTGTCTTATTTAGTTCATTTAGTGATATCATGTCTCCTGGATATTCTTAATGCTTGTGGATATTCTTCAATATCTGGACATTGAAGAGTTATGTATTTATTTCAGTCTTTGCAGTCTGGCCTTGTTCATACTCAACCTTCTTGAAATGGTTTTCCAAGAATTCAGAGGATACAGTATTAAGTTACCTAAGCCTGTGGTGACTGCAGCCATTTCAGCACTAGGTGGCACCCTGAGCCCTGGTATGCTGCAACTCTGGCAGTCTAGATACACAGTCTTTGTGGACTTGGAAAAGATGAGAGAATTTCCTGATTTTCCAAGCAAAGTCTCTTGCTCTGTTACCTCTCTTTCTGCTAATCAGATGGAATCTCTCTGTGCTGGGCTGCCTGGAGTTGAGGGAGAGGTGACACAGGCACTCCCATAGCCACTGCAGCTGTCACCATGCTGGGTTGCACTTGAAGCCCAGGGCTTTCCAGACCAACATTAGTACTGGGCCTCACCAAAGGCCCACAGCTGCCACTGTTTGGCTACTGCTGATGTTTATTCAGTGTCAAAATACACTTTAGTCTGTAGATGGTGAATCCAGCCAGTACTTGGTCTATCTCACCAGGGCAGCAGATTGCCTTCTTCCTCAGGGTGGGTCTAATAATGATGTACAGGAACAAAATCCTGGAATTGGAAGCTTCAGTATTTGACCTGGTGCTTTATTTAACTGTGGTTGAGCTAATACCCAGTTGCAAGACCAAGTCTCTTGTACTTTTATCTCTCCTTTGCCCAAGTGGAAAGAGTCTCTCTCTGAGTTGCACTGCCTGGAATTGGGAGAGGGATCACACAGGTCCTCCACACCAACTGCAGCTGGTGTCCTGCTGAATCTCACTTCCATTCCACAGCATCTGAGACCAGCAGAACTCACCCAATGACTGTAGTCACTATGGCCTGCTTACCACTCAAATTTTTGAGGCCCTGAGCTACTTTAGTCAGCCCATGGCAAAGTGGGCCAGGAAGTGGTTTCTCCCACTGGAGTATCAGATTCCCTTCTGGTCCAGGGCTGGTCTAAATGGTACCAGTAGAAGGCGGCCTGGTGTTGTGTTCCACTGTGACAGGGTGGCACACAATGTCCTAATGAGTTCTAATGCAATGTCCACACTCATTTCACTTTTTCTCTCCCAACACACAGATTCTTCTAGCTGCCCTGTTTTGGATTAGGAGAAGGGTCATGTAGACAATGTGAGACTGTCCTTTCTATCCTCTTGAATGCATTTTTTTCTTATATTTATGTTAAAACCAAGTACTGTGATCAATCACCTGATGTTTTGGTTTTCATAAAGGTACTTTTTTGCATGAATACGTGTTTATTTTGGTGTTCTGCAGAGGGTAGGAGGATAATTGCTGGAAGCTTCTATTAAGCCATCTTGCTCAGTTTTTTTTAAGGCAACTTTCAATCAAAATTATTTTACTTTTTTTAAATTGGACCATCATAAGTTATTTGTCTGCCCTCATAATATGGCCAAATAAAATGCTATGCCCAATTATTTTATTTCCATTTTATATACACATTTCAGAGTCAATCACATAGACAGAGTAGAGCCATATGGCTATTATGCTTATGATAACAAAGGCCCAACCTGAATTTGGGGATGGTGTTAATTCCACCAAAATGGTATGGATACTATGAAATGAAAAAAGGATTAAAATGGAAACTAGTGAGATAATGTATAATATCCACAACAATTTCAGCTTATTATTTTGAAAGACAATCTAAGAGTTGTTATTATTTTTACAAAATGTGTGTTTCTTTAATACATTCCCAGAAATGCCACTTGTTTATTTCTAAATTATTTCAAATTGTTGGTGTATTTGCATCATTTCCTGTTGCATATTCTATTTGGGGTCCATTTATGAAGACCTTTTCCAGGGAATTGGACCAGCTTCCTTTACACTTATCATTTCATATTCACAATTTTAAATGATCTCATCCCATAATGGTAACTACCAGGGCTATACTAACACATTGAGTGTCCAGCACGTCAAAGTTCATATTGTACTTACAAACCCACACAGATCTTCTCTACTAAAACAGCTTTCTGAATACATTTTGTTGAGGGTCACTGTCTCCAACTGGAATCTGGAATGACTGGTGAGTCCTAATATATGTACCTTTTTTGGGAATTAAGGTGATGCAGAAAGAATTTTATAATAGGACCACTGGGCACCTACAGGAAGGACTTTAATGTTGTCTTACAAAGTTTATCTCCTAGTACCATGACATGTAGAAACTATGCAGTGCCCACAGAATGTCCCTTAAACACTGATCACTGAGGGACTACTTTTCCCAACTGTTTTTACTGATCCCACCTTGTGCCTTCTCCAAATCATAAAGATTTTAAGGTCAGGTATATTGTTCAGATTCTGTTTTCTTCTGGCCTTATTTAGCTTTAAATTGACAATCACATCTTGCCATTACTGCCCTTTAGAGCCTCTGTGGCCCACAAATTTCAGGCTACAATAGTTATTGTACCTAATATTTACCAGGAAATCATCAGAATTCCACAACATTCATTTTCCATTTGTTAATTTGACCAGACATCTGTTAAGAAATTAATATTAAGTTCTTCAAGCTGAGCATGTATGATGGTAATATGGGAGGGGGACAGGGAAGGGCTGGGTAGAAAAATGTGGGGTCCCTGTCAAGGGCTCCACCTTTGGGCCTATGCCTGCAGACCTAGGTGAGGACAGGCACTTCTGTTCTGTTTTCACACCCAAATGTTGCATTTTCCAAGACCACCTTGGCCTATCATGCCCCCCATTCTGTGCCTATGAAAAACCCCAAGACTCTAGCAGACACAAGCGGCTGGATGTTGAGAGGAACACACAAGTGGAAGAACACACAGGTGGCTGGATTTTGAGAGGAGCAGAGTAATGGAAGAGCACACCAACAGGCACCAGCAACCACTGACAGGCCATCAACAGTGGGATGATATGGAATTCGGCTGGGGGTGGTCAGAGGAGAGTACAGCCTCTGAGTGGCCTGACCCCAGGGAAACACCACCTTCCCACCCCATCTCACCTCTGGCTTTCCATCCTTCTGCTGAGAGCTACCTGCACTCAATAAAACCAGGCACTCCTTCTCCAAGCCCATGTGGGATCCGATTTTCCTGGTACACTAAGACAAGAACCTGGGATACAGAAAGCCCTCTGTCCTTGTGATAAAGCAGACAGTCTAATTGAGCTGATGAACACAAGCACCTGCAGACAGAAAAACTGAAAGAGTGAACTGTAACACACACCCACCCTAGATGCTGCCATGGTATTGGCAATCCCCATGACCTGCCCATAGGCATGCTCCCCCTAAGGGTATGAGCACTAGGGCACCAAAGAAGTGAGACACACCCCCATTGCATGCCTTGAGATGGGGTTAAGGGAGCTTTTCCTGTTTCAATGGTATTATGTGAAGCTGTGGTACAAATTCAATCTGGGAGAAAGCACAGAATTATTCCACACTTATGGTTTTGGTCATTGGGCTAGCACTCCACTAATAAAACACATATTACTATTAGGAGACACAGTTACAGTGATCTTTAAGAAAGGGGAGAGGTCGCCTCACCCATCCTTATCATCACCCTATCATATCATATTGAGTTCCTCACTATCTTTGGTTTGTTGCACTGGGAAATAAGAGCAGGTCCTCACCATGGTTGATATTTGGTGGAATTGCCTAGATAAAAACTGACTTGATCTTGAATTACTGGGCTGTATATGGTAATTGTGCAGCCAGTTCAGAAGCCCTATTGGTGGAATGTGTAGACAGTTGTTACACTTTGGTGGAGCTTCATTACACATTTATAGTTCCTTACAAGACTACTTCTCACCATGAAACTTTTATGACCGACTGTCCAAGATAGTATCCAAGTACTTTTTATTTACAAATGGTGTAAGAGCTATATAGATAGCTCTCTGATGCCACAGCTTTATGTTGGGATGGGTGCCCTAATGTCTGGAAGTCACAGGGCCACAAAGATGGGAGCATTCTGGAGCTGTGCTTTGCAAATGTCTCTAGTTTTTTTTTTTTTTTTTTTTTCCATGTATTTTTTTTTTATTATTATACTTTAAGTTCTAGGGTACATGTGCATAACGTGCAGGTTTGTTACATATGTATACATGTGCCATGTTGGTGTGCTGCACCCATCAACTCGTCAGCACCCATCAATTCATCATTTATATCAGGTATAACTCCCCAGTGCAATCCCTCCCCCCTCCCCCCTCCCCATGATAGGCCCCAGTGTGTGATGTACCCCTTCCCGAGTCCAAGTGAGCTCATTGTTCAGTTCCCACCTATGAGTGAGAACATGCGGTGTTTGGTTTTCTCTTCTTGTGATAGTTTGCTAAGAATGATGGTTTCCAGCTGCATCCATGTCCCTACAAAGGACGCAAACTCATCCTTTTTTATGGCTGCATAGTATTCCATGGTGTATAT
>NW_022299183.1:0-1130 GCF_002776525.5 Piliocolobus tephrosceles
TTCTTTGCCCACTTTTTGATGGGGTTGTTTGTTTTTTTCTTGTAAATTTGTTTGAGTTCTTTGTAGGTTCTGGATATTCTTCCTTTGTCAGATGAGTAGATTGCCAAAATTTTCTCCCATTCTGTAGGTTGCCTGTTCACTCTGATGGTAGTTTCTTTTGCTGTGCAGAAGCTCTTTAGTTTAATTACATCCCATTTGTCAATTTTGGCTTTTGTTGCCATTGCTTTTGGTGTTTTAGACATGAAGTCCTTGCCCATGCCTATGTCCTGAGTGGTATCGCCTAGGTTTTCTTCTAGGGATTTTATGGTTTTAGGTCTAACATGTAAGTCTCTAATCCATCTTGAATGAATTTTTGTGTAAGGAGTAAGGAAAGGATCCAGTTTCAGCTTTATATTTATGGCTAGCCAGTTTTCCCAGCAGCATTTATTAAATAGGGAATGCTTTCCCCATTTCTTGTTTCTCTCAGGTTTGTCAAAGATCAGATGGTTGTAGATGTGTGGTATTATTTCTGAGGGCTCTGTTCTGTTCCATTGGTCTAGAGTTCTGTTTTTGTACCAGTACCATGCTGTTTTGGTTACTGTAGCTTTGCAGTATAGTTTGAAGTCAGGTAGCGTGATGCCTCCAGCTTTGTTCTTTTGACTCAAGATTGTCTTGGCAATGCGGGCTCTTTTTTGGTTCCATATGAACTTTAAAGGAGTTTTTTCCAATTCTGTGAAGAGTCATTGGCAGCTTAATAGGGATGGCATTGAATCTATAAATGACCTTGGGCAGTATGGCCATTTTCACGATATTGATTCTTCCTGTTCATGAGCATGGAATGTTCTTCCATTTGTTTGTTTCCTCCTTTATTTCATTGAGCAGCGGTTTGTAGTTCTCTTTGAAGAGGTCCTTCACATCTGTTGTAAGTTGGATTCCTAGGTATTTTATTCTCTTTGAAGCAATTGTGAATGGGAGTTCATTCATGATTTGGCTCTCTGTTTGTCTGTTATTGGTGTGTAGGAATACTTGTGATTTTTGCACATTAATTTTGTATCCTGAGACTTTGCTAAATTTGCTTATCAGTTTGAGGAGATTTTGGGCTCGGATGATGGGGTTTTCTAAATAGACAGTCATGTCATCTGCAAACAGGG
>NW_022299184.1:0-7545 GCF_002776525.5 Piliocolobus tephrosceles
CGCCCGGCTAATTGTTTGTATTTTTAGTAGAAACGGGGTTTCACTGTGTTAGCCAGGATGGTCTCAATCTCCTGACCTTGTGATCTGCCCACCTCGGCCTCTCAAAGTGCTGGGATTATGGGCGTGAGCCACTGCAACTGGCCCTTTTCCTTTAAGAGAGTCTACAAGTGACCTCAGATGGGAATTCAAAACCACATACATGCAAAAAAAAGAAAAAAGAGCTTGGGTAAAGGTGATTATGTATTTTTAAAAGACAGTATAAATGCTTGAAAGTGCTGTATAAACTAATAACAGCAAAATTTGGGAAATCCACAAATATGTGGAAATTAGACAGCATAATTCAAAATAATCAATAGGTCAAAGAAGAAATCACAAGGTAAATTAGAAAATACCTTGAGGTGAATAAAAATGAAAACATAACAATACTGTGGAATGCAGGGAAAGCAGTGATCAGAGGGAAATTTTTATAGTTGTAAGCGTCTACACTAAACAAGAAACATCTCTAATTAACAACCTTGCTTTTTACCTTAAGACACTGGGAAAAGAAGAGCAAACTAAACACTAATGCAAATGGAAGGAAGAAAATAATAGGGATGCGAGCAAAAATTAATGACGTAGATGGTTCTTTGAAAAGATCAACAAAATTGACAAATCTTTAGCTACACTGACCAAGGAAAAGACCAGAAGACTAAAATTAGGAATGAAAGAAGGGACATCATAACTAACCTTACAAAAATAAAAAGGATTATAGGGGAACACTATGAAGAATTGTGGGCCAACAGATTAGGAAACTTAAGTGAAATCGAACAATTTCTACAAATACACAAACTACTAAAATTGACTTAAGAAAAAATAGAAGATCTGAATAGGCCTATAATAATTAAAGATACTGAATTATTAATTAAAAGCTACTGACAAAAACGGGGGGTGGGTGGCCAGGCTGAGATTGCTTTAATGTTAAATTCTAACAAATATTTAAAGAACTAATACCAATCCTTCAAAAATTCTTCCAAAAAATTGACAAAGAAGGAACACTTTGCACCGCATTCTGTGAGACCAGAATTACCCTGACACCCAAACCAGACAGACACCACAGGAAAATAAAACTAGAGACCAACATTTCTTATGAATATAGATACAAACATTTATTTTCAACAAAATACTAGTAAACTGAATCCCACAATGTATAAATAGGATTTTACACCATAAACATGTGGGATTTGTCCCAGGAATGCAAGATTAGTTCAATCAACGTGATGCAGGGCAGGCAAGCCCCAAAATTGGGAGTTTTTGGCTTCGCTCAGGAAAGAATTTAAGTGTGAACTCGTGTTGTGAAACAGCAGCTTATATTGAAGCAGCAGTGTATAGTGGCAGCAGAGGTACTGCTTCTTGTGGAGCAAGGCTACCCCATAGGCACTGTACCCAGAGCAGCAGCTCAGAGGCAGTACTATTTGTACCCACTTTTAATTATATGCAAATTAAGGGGCAGATTATGCATAAATTTCTAGAAAAAAGCTGGTAACTTTCAGGCTGTTGGGTTACCGCCATGGAAAGGGGCAGTCACTTCTGGATGTTGCCATGGCAATGGTAAACTGACATGGCCCACTGGTGGGCATGGCTTACAAAAAGCTGCTTCTGCCCTGTGTCTGTTTTAGCTAGTCCTCAGTTTGGTCTGGAGTCCGAGCCCTGCCTCCAGAGTTGATTCCCACCTCAATTGTAATGTACCTTTATAGAATAAAAGACAAAACCACACAATTATTTCAATCAATACTGAAAAAGCATTTGAGAAAATCCAATATTCCCTCATGATAAAAACCCAACAAACTAGAAATAGAAGGGAATTTTCTCAACCTGACAAAGGGCACGTATGAAAAACCTGTAGCTGGCCAGGTGTGGTGGCTCATGCATGTAATCACAGCACATTGGGAGGCCAAGGTGGACGGATCACCTGAGGTCAGGAGTCTGAGATGAGACTAGCCTGGCCATCATGGTGAAACCCTGTCTCTACTAAAAATACAAAAAAAAGAAAGAAAAAGAAAAATCTACAGCTAATATCATACTTAATGTTGAAAAACTATCTGCTTTCTCCCTAACATCAGGAACAAGACAAGGATATTGGCTTTGGCACTTAAATTCGGTGTTGCACTACCAGCTCTAGCCACGTTAATTAGGCAGGAAAATGAACTTAAAGGAATTCAGATTGGAAAGGAAGAAATAAAATTCAATTTTCAGAGGAGTTTGTCTTATATATAGAAAATTCTAAGAAATGCATTAAAAGCCTAATAAAAACTAATAAAACAAGTTTAGCAAAGTTGCAGGATACAAGATCAAGATACAAAAATCAATTGTATTTCTATAGATTAGTCATGAACAAACTAAAAATGGTATTAAAACAATTCCATTTATAATAACATCAAGAATAAGATATTTAGAAATAAAACTAGGAAAAGAAGTACACAACTCATGCTCTGAAAACTACATAACATTTTTTAAAGAAATTAAAGAAGAGTTAATTAAGTGTTAAGATAGCTCATGTCCTAGGATCAGAAGACTTAATATTGTTAAGATGGTGGCACTACCTAGACTGCTATCTATAGACTTATCACAATGCCTATCAAAATCTCAGCTTTTTGCAGAAATAAACAAGCTGATGCTAAAACTCATGTGGCAATGCAAGAGAATCAAAATAACCAAAACAATCTTGAAAGGAAAAAACGAAGCTGGAAGACTCACAGTTCCCGATTTCAAAACTTACTTCAAAGCTACAGTAATCAACACAATATGGTATTGGCATAAGGAAGGCATAAATGATGTCAGTTGAGCAATACCAGATCCAGCAAATGGCTGCTGTGAAGACAAATGGAGCCCAAGTGGACGGTATCAAGAGAATCAAGTTTCCAGTCATCCAATGAACTTTTAAGTTTGTTTCTATTTGCACTGGAAGCTAGCAACTGCCTACAGCAATGCTCCAGGAGTTAGAGCTAGAAACAAAGGTTCCTGAGCTTGACAAACATTCTCCATGGTTATCAGAAACCTTATTGCTAATAAAGAACATTGGCTTATGTTGACAAAGTGAGGGTGTCCAGTGTTTTTTCACACTTGCTGCTGCACATTTTCTTAGCCCCTCTCTCCCAGCTCCTCCTAGGGATAGGTAGGGCCACCTGCTCCTCTTTCTTTACATTTTGAGTAAGAAGGATTTAATATGGTTGACTTTTCAAACAAGTCTCTGGTATAGTAGGCCTTCACTACAGAAGTAATTAGTTGGAACTGTTACTGGTGGAAGTTGTCCTGGTTACTGGCAATGAATCCGTAAGGGTCTACAGCAACCTCAGTTCTTGCTTCCTCAGAAGAAAGAATTCAACTGAGGGGCATTGCCCACTCATGCCTGTCTAACTATCTGTAACAGAACTGGGTTGGATTATTGGGATTGGAAATGGATTGTAAAACATAAAAAACATAAATTCATAGGGACAGAAAGTAGATTAGTGGTTGCAAAGGGCTGGGGGTAGAGGAGAATGAAGAGTGACTGCTAATGGGTGCAGATTTCTTTAGGGGTGATGAAAACGTGGAATTACATAGTGGTGACAGTTGCACAACTCTGTATATATACTAAAAACCACTGAATTGTACATTTTAAGCAGTTGGGTTTCATGGTATGTGAATTATGTCTCAATCAATCAATCAATAAATGAGAGCTGCTTCAATACCGGATGGAGCAGAGTAGTTTAGTAACATGAAAGTCTAGATGGCAGATATTTTGAGCAACAACTGCAAACTCGATTTGAGGGCAGGACTGGAGACTTTGAAGAAGGTTTTATGTGAGGCCAGAGGAACTGCAGTTTCTCTTTCCAGAATGGAGGAAAAGGTTGAAGGTTATTTTCTGACATTTGAAGATTAGATTACACAAGTATAATAAATTTATCGAGTTCAATATTTGACTTTGCATTTAGTTCAGGAAAAACTATTTATTGAAAGATTGGGTGGTTCTTATGAATGCTCTCATGTATTTTAAAGGCTTTAAATGTAAATCTATTGAGAGTGGAGATAGACTTCAGGATACATCTCCAGGCAAGAGTAGAAATTAGCGATCGCAGTGGGGAGATCTATATTGAACACAGGCAGTCAAGCACGAAGGAAATAGAACTTAAGAGGGAGGAAGCAGCAGCTATAGCAGACTGGCCGACTCGAGTTGTCCTTGTCCCTAGTGATTCTTGATCACCACTATCCTTTCCTTAAGTGTCCAAACCAGGGAGGCAAGAAGTTCAAAGCCTAGAACTTAGAGGCTGGAAGCTCAAAGGGTGTTCTAAAACGAGTGTCTGAATTAGTAGCCTAATATATGATGACATGGTTTGTCTTCTCAGGTAAACAAGGCTGTTGTATTTTCCAACTTAGGGGAGACCCTGCCTACTCCTAGGAAGTAGACAAGACGGAAGTCTAGCACACCTACTAGGTAGATTTGCACATGTCTCTGCCTAAGAGATTGAGCTCTCCCTAGGAGGGAACTCACCCAAAGGAAGAGGGGGCAGGGTGGCATGGAACTAGCATAGATTTGCTACTGAGTTTGGTCCCCATCCGGCCTTCCGTGAACTTGTATCTGGGCCCCAGGGAAAGAAGGGGCAATGAGGAAAAATGGAAGGAGGCAATTTTCCTTGAAGCATTTGTGAGATGGAGGCAGCTTTAGCCGAGTGTAACACAAAAAGGGAAAGAGGTATTCTCTTTTCAGCTGAGCTAAACCAATCTTTAGGTCCAACATTTGTACTGCTATTTTGGGTATCTCTAGGCTCTGCCAGTCGGAAGTGGGCGGAAGCTATGTATTTCATTCCCCACAACCTCACAACCAGATGGTATATACCAATCATTGTACGTCTCAGACTGGAATCTGCAATGTACAAGTCTCATTAGCAACTAGGTTCCCAAAGTCACACAACCAGTTTTGTGACCTCAGTGGTTTCCCACCTCTTTCCATCTATTGGCACCGATAACACTGGATTCATTCCCTAGGGCTGCAGTAACAAAGTAATGAAATCTTGATGGTTTAAAGCAACAGAAATTCATTCTCTCACAGTCTTGGCAGCTAGAAGTCTGACATCAAGGTGTCTGCGGGGCGAGGCTCCCTCCGAGACTCTGGGCAAAATCTTTCCTTGACTCTTTCGAGCTTCGAGTTGCTGCCGGCAATCCTTCACATTCCTTGGCTTGCAGCTGTATCACTCCAGTATCTGCTGTATCATCATGTGACATTCTTCTCTCGGTGTGGCTCTTCCCTTCTTATCAGGACACCAGTCATATTGGATCAAGGGCCCACCCTGTTCCAGTATAACTTCATCTTAATGCCATTCCATCTGCAAAGACCCTGTTTCCAAAAAAGGTCCCATTCGTAGGTGCCAGGGGTCAGGATTTCAATATATATTTTGGGGGAGCCAATTCAACCCCCACATCATGTCAGAAAAGGTCACTCAAAAGCCAAAACGGTAACGTCCCATCTATAGGACCAGGTGACGATGACGTATGTAAAGGGGGTCCAAGATCTAAGTGAAGCTTGCGAGTGTGGTACTACTGGGTCTTCTGAGGCTTGTGTCCCAGTGATACAGGAGCAAAGCCCATAACTTGAACATCTCTGGTTCTACAAATGAAAAATAATTTCTAACATCCCTCAGATAATTAACCTTCTAAGACTGAGGGTTTCTTAAAAATTTTGTGTGGCTAGGCGCGGTGGCTCAAGCCTGTAATCCCAGTGCTTTGGGAGGCTGAGATGGGCGGATCACGAGGTCAGGAGATCAAGACCATCCTGGCTAACACAGTGAAACCCTGTCTCTACTAAAAATACAAAAAACTAGCCGGGCGAGGTGGCGGGTGCCTGTAGTCCCAGCTACTCGGGAGGCTGAGGCAGGAGAATGGCGTGAACCCGGGAGGCGGAGCTTGCAGTGAGCTGAGATTCAGCCACTGCACTCCAGCCTGGGCGACATAGCAAGACTCCATCTCAAAAAAAAAAAAAAATTTGTGCCATGGACTCCTTTGGCACTCTGAGAAGCCTATGAATCTCTTCTCTGAAAAAGAAAAATGCATTTACTCTTTTATTGTCATCTTTTAAATTAAAATAAAATACATAGAATTGCAAAGGAAACCAATTATATTGAAACACAGTTCTCAAAATATTCAAAAAAAATCAAATTAGAAAGAAATGAAATTGCTATAGTAATATATGTGCTTCATGATTATCCCTTGAAACAACAAGCTCTAGTGGAAAATCTAATAATTAGTGTCATTTGGGAATGGTAAGTGTAAAAAATATTTGGAGATATCTGCAGCAACTGTGACACCAGGGAGAGTCCCTGGGACTCCTGCACAGCGGAGCGACTGCTCCTCTCCTACTAGAGTTTGCTGCCTACTTTTGTAATGGAAGGAAATGCAGTTTTTCAGTTTAAAGACAGTGAAACAAGTACGTAAGTTTTTCCATCCAGGTTGATGGATTCCTAAATTCCATCCTCAGACTCCTGGGAGGTCAGTGGACCTCATGTGAAGAATCCTCCAGTGGATATAGAAAGTAGATTCCTAATTAGGGAGCTTCAAAGGGTGACTTACAGCACCAGGGGGAGGAAAAGGTTCATTCTACTACACTGTCTACACAGGATCATCTTAACATAGGTTATACACCCTTTCAGGCATTTCTCTTCACAACAGAATTCTGGGAGATGAGGGCCATGCAGGCACCATGTGGGGGGCTGCAGAAGCAGGGGGTGGCCAGATGGGAGGAGTGGGGGTCTCGGAGAAGCTGTCCTATGATCAGCTGGAAGCAGAGCAGAAGTAGACCTAAGAAACAGTTGGGAAGTGAAGATGATGGGATCAGAGCAGGAGAAATTAAACTGTAGAAATGGCTAACCTCACCCAGTAACTAATTCGATGTGTTTGTAAACATTTGCAAGGTAGCCTGGCCACCCCTATAAAATGCCTGAAGAAATTCCTGCATTATTTGGTGGTTGGATAGAACCAATGAAATTTAGGTTATGTTAGAACGTTTCAGATGGGTTTCCTCTACAAACAGTACAAGTGTAAGTTGAAAACAAACCTGAAAATCAGTAATTACACTACCGCTGTTATTTCACTGTCTACTCAAGAACTTGAATTTCAGAATTTATCATCCCTGTTCAGTGATGATGCCCTCAGAGAAATGGATCTCTTTTTTTTAAGAAAAAAAAAAAAAACCCGGCCAGGCACAGTGGCTCACCCCTGTAATCCCAGCACTCTGGGAGGAAAGGCGGACAGATCACCTGAGGTCAGGAGCTTGAGACCAGCCTGACCAACATGGTGAAACCCCATCTCTACTAAAAATACAAAATTAGCCAGGCATGGTGGTGCACGCCTGTAATCCCAGCTACTCAGGAGGCTGAGGCAGGAGAATTGCTTGAATCCGGGAGGCAGAGGGATTCACTGTGAGACAAGATTGAGCCATTGCACTCCAGCCTGGGCAACAACAGCGAGACTCTAACTAAAATAAATAAATAAATTAATTAATTAATTAAATAAACAAACCTACCAGTAAAGAACCAT
>NW_022299185.1:0-1206 GCF_002776525.5 Piliocolobus tephrosceles
GAAGCTTTAAAAAAAAAAGTGGAGGCCAGGCGCGGTGGCTCAAGCCTGTAATCCCAGCACTTTGGGAGGCCGAGATGGGCGGATCACGAGGTCAGGAGATCGAGACCATCCTGGCTAACACGGTGAAACCCCGTCTCTACTAAAAACTACAAAAAACTAGCCGGGCGACGTGGAGGCGCCTGTGGTCCCTGCTACTTGGGAGGCTGAGGCAGGAGAATGGCGTGAACCCAGGAGGCGGAGCTTGCAGTGAGCTGAGATCCGGCCACTGCACTCCAGCCTGGGTGACAGAGTGAGACTCCGTCTCAAAAAAAAAAAAAAAAAAAGTGCCAGTGCTTCCCCCCACCCACATTCAGTCACAATCTGTGGAGAATGGGCACCTGATGGATCTCCCCATATGATTCTTCATTGAAACCAGGATTGTCAATTATTGCTAGCTATACAAGAAGTTATATTTTACTATTTTTGTAAATATGAAAATTTGGCATTTAATGAAGCCAAATATTTTCAAAGTCTTAATGATAAATGATAATAAAAGCTGTTGAATAAAATTCTATTTATAGCATTTAAAATTGAACCACAAATGCTTCTTTAATTGATTTTTAAACAAAAATCAACACTGGCAGAAATTAGAATAATTTTTTTTTTTTTTTTTTTTTTGACATGGTCTCGCTCTGTCACCCAGGCTGAAATACATGGCACAATCTCTGCTCATTGCAACCTCTGCCTCCTGGGCTCAAGAAATCCTCCCACTTCAGTCTCCTGAGTAGCTGGGATCACAGCTGTTTGCCATCATGGCCAGCTAATTTGTGTATTTATTTGTACAGATAGGTTTTGCCATGGTTGCCCAGGCTGGTCTCCAACTCCTGGGCTCAAGTGATCCACTCGCCTCGGCCTCCCAGAGAACTGGGATTACAGGTGTGACTCACCAGCCCCATCTGAAAATAAATTAAATTTTAATGGCTCGCCTTCCTCTCACCCGTTTTATACGTATTCACAGAATGCAAGAGTATATCACAAAAGAGTTTTTGTAAAATTTACTTTAGAAGAGGGCAAAAATAAGATATAATTTCTAGGTAGATATAAGATCATGCTTTCAACTTTCAAAACAACGTATATCATCATGTAGATTAAAAAATGGGAATCACCGTATTGCCTGTAATAAATTAGAGGCTATTTTTGATTTAATAAATATCAAAAACTTCCATC
>NW_022299186.1:0-1237 GCF_002776525.5 Piliocolobus tephrosceles
TGGCCTTCTTTGTCTCTTTTGATCTTTGATGGTTTAAAGTCTGTTTTATCAGAGACTAGGATTGCAACCCCTGCTTTTTTTTGTTCTCCATTTGCTTGGTAGATCTTCCTCCATCCCTTTATTTTGAGCCTATGTATGTCTCTGCATGTGAGATGGGTCTCCTGAAGACAGCAGACTGATGGGTCTTGACTCTTTATCCAGTTTGCCAGTCTGTGTCTTTTAATTGGAGCATTTAGTCCATTGACATTTAAGGTTAATATTGTTATGTGTGAACTTGATCCTGCCATTATGATATTAACTGGTTATTTTGCTCATTAGTTGATGCAGTTTCTTCCTAGCCTCGATGGTCTTTACATTTTGGCATGTTTTTGCAATGGCTGGTACCGGTTGTTCCTTTCCATGTTTAGGGCTTCCTTCAGGGTCTCTTGTAAGGCAGGCCTGGTGGTGACAAAATCTCTAAGCATTTGCTTATCTGTAAAGAATTTTATTTCTCCTTCACTTATGAAACTTAGTTTGGCTGGATATGAAATTCTGGGTTTAAAATTCTTTTCTTTAAGAACGTTGAATATTGGCCCCCACTCTCTTCTGGCTTGTAGAGTTTCTGCCGAGAGATCTGCTGTCAGTCTGATGGGCTTCCCTTTGTGGGTAACCCGACCTTTCTCTCTGGCTGGCCTTAAGATTCTTTCCTTCATTTCAACTTTGGTGAATCTGGCAATTATGTGTCTTGGAGTTGCTCTTCTGGAGGAGTATCTTTGTGGCATTCTCTGTATTTCCTGAATGTGAATGTTGGCCTGCCCTGCTAGGTTGGGGAAGTTCTCCTGGATGATATCCTGAAGAGTGTTTTCCAATTTGGTTCCATTTTCCCCCTCACTTTCAGGCACCCCAATCAGATGTAGATTTGGTCTTTTTACATAATCCCATACTTCTTGCAGGCTTTGTTCATTTCTTTTTCTTCTTTTTTCTTTTGGTTTCTCTTCTCACTTCATTTCATTCATTTGATCCTCAATCGCTGATACTCTTTCTTCCAGTTGATCGAGTCGGTTACTGAAGCTTGTGCATTTGTCACGTATTTCTCGTGTCATGGTTTTCATCTCTGTCATTTCGTTTATGACCTTCTCTGCATTAATTAGTCTAGCTGTCAATTCTTCCACTCTTTTTTCAAGATTTTTAGTTTCTTTGCGCTGGGTACGTAATTCCTCCTTTAGCTCTGAGAGGTTTGATGGACTGAAGCCTTCTT
>NW_022299188.1:0-1745 GCF_002776525.5 Piliocolobus tephrosceles
GGGGGGAGGGATTGCATTGGGGAGTTATACCTGATATAAATGATGAATTGATGGGTGCTGACGAGTTGATGGGTGCAGCACACCAACATGGCACAGATATACATATGTAACAAACCTGCACGTTATGCATATGTACCCTAGAACTTAAAGTATAATAAAAAGAAAAAAAAAAGGAAAAAAAATAATAAATTTCAATAAATTGGACTTGAACTCACATTGCACACATTTTAAGATTTTTGATGAATTTTACAAAATCACTTTCAAGAAAATTTCTATCAAAAGACAAACATTTTTGAGAATATGTACTTCCATAGTCTTCATCATTTTTACATGGTTTAGAGAAATCCATTCATTTCCCAGTCATCACTATCAACAGACTTAAATATATATAAATATTAATCATCTCATTGTATTAATAAAAACTTATGACAGATGCATATTTTTAAGTGTTTATACTTGAATCACCATCAAAAGTAAGAATAATGTACAGATTCCAATAAGAGTTAATCAGTGTCCACTATAATGCACTTTCATATACACTGAAAAAAGTTCATATTTGTGGCAATAATGTGTAACATGATTTTTTCAATGTGTGTGAAAGTACATTAGAGTTTGTGATTGTAAATAGTTTTGAGTTACTGAGTTGTGAGTAGCACAGTAACAATGTACAGATTTTTGTTTTTTTTTCAAGAATTACTAAAGGGTAAACCTCACATGTTTTTCTTTTTTTTCTCCAAATCTGTGTGTGTTTGAAGAAGATTTGCGGTACAGTAAATACAGAACTACTGAGAAGTCAGAAAGAAATAAATTAGGTTTTCAATATATCTATTATTTTAAGACATAAGCAGATTTGTAGAGCACATAATTTGCTTACCAGAACTTATAAAAATTTATGATATTTTATTTTCACTTGAAGGCTTAAATATAATTGCCCATTTTCTACAAAAGCTTTTTCTGTAAAATGTCGATATTATTTTAAAATATTCATAATAATAGTGTTTAACACCAGATTAATTAATTACTTATTCAAAGTAGTGTTGAAAGTTCACCAGGAGTAATATATAATGACTTCTGCAAAAAGTACTTATTAATGAAGCAAGTTATAGAATATTATTTGGATTATTTCAAAAATTTCCCACCCTTCTAGGATAAGAGTGATTGCTTTTTAGCCATAGTTACATACAATCACCAAAATTGGCTTTAACACATTTAAGCAATAAACTTCAGTTATATAACCATGGTAACAAATAAACACCAGAAATGCTCTCTATTTTTTCTGATTGATCTCTATTCATTCACATCAGTGAGCATACTTCTGAAAGACACCTAAATTTAGTTACAGCTAGCCTCATACTTTAATATCTAGACTGTCAAGCATCAGACTAACTCCTGTGAACACGTTGCTAAGACTAATGTCAACCAAATAATGGCTCTGTAACCAATATCAAACATACTTCTAAGGCTGTAGTCAACCTGCTTCCTTTCTATGACCAACTCAGGCAAGGGCAAACTCTTTCCATGATTCTACATAAGCAGTTTGGTGATAAGGCTCTGCTAGACCAACAATGTATTATTTTTACTTATGTAGGTACTAAATTCAACTTTGCTCCTCCGCCCCCCCCCCTTTTTTTTTTGTTTTAAGTTTGAGGCTCATCCTCGGACAATTCTGGAAATTCTAGTTTGGTTGTTTGAAAGTTTTCATTTGGCAGCGTTTTATGGAACACTCAGACCAGCAGGTGTGCTCA
>NW_022299189.1:0-1217 GCF_002776525.5 Piliocolobus tephrosceles
ATGAGAATGCTATTATCCAGACTTCCTCTGTGAAGCTGACTCAATGCATTAACTCAATATAGAATTTTCAGCATTAACAAACTGGAATTTCTGATGGCCCGAGTCAGTAGTACCATCATTAGCATTACTGATAATAGCAGATCTTCCCAGAAGATCTGGGAAACCCTCACCCCGCTCCATCAGCTATCCAATACAAAGTGCCCACTGCTCAAGTTCCAGTTCACAGACTATTTTTGTGTTTGAAAGAGGAGATATTTTAAGAATTTGCCTAACCATTTTCAGGGATAGAAATGTTTCGAAGAGATCCTCTAAAATATATTTTTTCTATAGCAGCAGTCACTTGAGAGCAGCTAACTTGCAGTCATCACCAAAAGCCTAAATCTTTCTTTCATTCTAGTGACACTTATTTTGTATCTTTTGGGGACATCTCAGATTCAGATCATTCATAGTATTCGATGATTTAGAACACTACTATAGATTCTTCAAATTGTGACAACATTCCAATGATATTTTGGGAGGTATAGAGGGAGAGGAAAAACAATGGGCTCAAGTCTCCCCTGACTTCTCTTCTTACAATATGTTTCATTGTTCAAAACTTTTACAACTATATTAATACAGCATTGACAGTGGGCATTCTTCTTTTCCTTCTGACTTTCATAGGATTGAAGGAAGTGTTTTGCTATGAAATTGCTATATGGGTTGTATTCAGACAAATTTTGACTTTGTAAAGCAATATTCTCCTCATTATTTTTAAATGCTTACCAGGATTCTCGGCATTATTTTCAGTTCTCCCTGTTTAAAGGCATATTTAAATAACTTGATGACTTGGATATATTATATATGTTACCCTGCTACAGAAACAGAAAAACCATCACCAAATTATATTCTAAGATACTTTGTACACCAATTGCACCATCTTTTTTTATCTAAGACATTCAATTCTTCCACAGGTGGGAGCACATGAATTAGCATCATTTACTACTTGTAGCTTTCACTACAGACTCTCAGACTTATGATGCCTAAAAGAAATACAATACTTCTAGCTGGATTTAAAAGCTACAAATAAACAGAGAAAATATATACTATTTTCAAAGTACCACTTGAGTGTTATGCATGTATTTCAATATTATGTTGCTAATTCTAATTGCTCAAAATTAAAGAGCTTAAACCCCCCCCATGCATTCCTGAATCACCCATTACTCCCACACATACATTGT
>NW_022299190.1:0-2992 GCF_002776525.5 Piliocolobus tephrosceles
TAACAGATGATATAAAAATAAACTCACTTTAGTTAAATTATAAAACATTAAAACCAAACACCAGACCATACAAACATTTAAAAAAGGACAATTTATAATGAAATAATATTTATCTGATTATTAGAGTAAAGCAAAAACTAAAAATGAGTAAACTAGTATCAACAAATGTTGAGAGAAAGTAACTGTTAATATAGAATTGGGTATTCAGTAATGCTGTCTTTCAAGATCAAAAATAACAATATGAAATTGACAGATAAAAATTAAAATTGTTCACTGCCAAGAGATCTGCGGCAAATAAAATTTCAAAGGCTACATATCAGAAAGAAAGAATATAACCCAAAAGCTGATATTAGAGTCAACTTGGAATTCCATAAATATCACTAAACTGATGATAATAGTAACACTTTCGGACACGTGGGGATTCTGAAAAGAAGTGAACTTTTACTTTTGTTTTGAATTTAGAAAGTGATAGAAAAATGCTCTTGCCCTGACAAAGAGAATAAGCTGGATAATCTACAGATCATAGGTTTCATTTTAAAACACAGAACTAGGTCTCAAAAAAAGCTAATTAACTTAAATTCAGAGTGATGAAGCCCTGATATAAAAAGAACGGATCCACAGATGCTTTGTGCCTAGCTGAGTTGCAGCAGCAGAAGCAGGAGGAAGCTGCCCTTGATGGAGATAACAAGCAAACAAGTGAATCTCCAGCAAATGTTGAAAGGCTGAGTGTGCGCTTGTGATAGTTTAGCAACATCAGTAGGGGCCCAAACACACTCACTCTCACTCACTCTCCCTCGCTAACGCTGTTCTTTCTCTTTCTTTCTTTCTTTCTTTCTTTCTTTCTTTCTTTCTTTCTTTCTTTCTTTCTTTCTTTCTTTCCTTTCTTTCTCTCTTCTTTCTTTCTGTTCCTTTCCTTCTCTTTCTTTCTCTCTCTCCTTCCTTCCTTCCTTCCTTCCTTCCTTCCTTCCTTCCTTCCTTCCTTCCTTCTTTCCTTTCTCTCTCCCTCTCTCTTTCTTTGGAGTCTCACTCTGTTGCCCAGGCTGGAGTGCAATGGCGCGATCTCGTCTCAGTGCAACCTCCGCCTCCAGGATTCAAGCGATTCTCCTGACTCAGCCTCCCGAGTAGCTGGGACTACAGGCACATGCCACCATGCCCGGCTAATTTTTTGTGTTTAGTAGAGACGGGGTTTCACCGTGTTAGCCACTGACCTCGTGATCTGGCCACCTCGGCCTCCCAAAGTGCTGGGATTACAAGCCTGATCGACGGCGCCCGGTCCCACTCATGGTTTTTTCATGACCTATCTTGTGTGCTCCTAGGTAAGATCGGATGGAGAGCAGAACTACCTGAGACACTTTTGAGGGACAGGCATGTAGGAACTGCTGCAATTTGAGGTCCGACCAAGGTAGAGGTCTTACTGTGAGAATCGGGGAAAATCCTGTTACTGGGGAGTGGGTGGGGGAGCTGAGACAATCCCCCATTCACTCTCTTTTCTCACAGGTGCATAAGCAGAGCGGCCTGATGAGGTGTGAAGGCAGGGCAGGGCAGGTAGATGAGAGAAGCAGATTCTCTGGTCTTTCACTGCGTGTGAGGCAGCCACTGCCCAAGGCTGGGCAAGGGATGGGAGCCCTGAGAGATTCTTGAGGAGCAGAAATAGAGTCTTGCTGAGGATGAAAGTGCACAGGAGAGCTAAGAGAGGCTCCAGTGCTGACCATGACATTCTGCAAGAAGAGAAAATCTGTATGTAGAGGTTTATGAGGGAAAATCATGAGTTCACTTTTCGATATCTATTACTTTTGAAATTAAGTGTCCAAATAGATATACCAGTGATGCAGTTGAATAACTTATTACAAGCCTGGAGTTCAAAAGGAGGTCCAAAAGGAGAATTTAAAAGGATGAGACTTGCTGAGCCCTTCCCGAGTGTGTGACGAGGGAGAAGAGAAGAGAAGCAGGAACTGAGCTCTGGAGCTCTCCAATAGGAAGTGTGATGGGAAAAGATGAGGAAGAAACAAAGGAAGCCGAAGTGGTAGCTCCAGTGAGATAGGCTGAGAATCAAGTGAATGTGCTGTCCTGGAAGCCAAGTGAATTAAGTATACTATGAAGAAGGAAGTGATGATTTGTGTCAAATGCTGCTACTAGGCCAATTAAAGTTGTAATGAAAAATGATCATTGGATCTAGCAATATGGAGATTATTGGTAACTTTAACAAAAGTGGTGTCAATAACATGATCGAAAAAGGGGGAGAGAGCCCGATTGGGATATATTTAAGAGACAATGAGAGGAGAGGAATTCAAGACAGAGAGTATGGACAACTATTTTCAGATGTTTTGCTGAAAACTAGAGCAAACAAAAGGATGACAGCTGGCATTAGAAGAAAAGCAAGGACACACTTAACAGCATATTTCTATGCTGATGGTAATAATTTACCAGCATAAAAATTGATGACACAGTCACAATTGATGACACATGATATAGTGAACTGCAACAGGAAAATCCCCAAGTACACAGCAAAGAGGGAATATAATACACAAATCTATTTTTTAAAACATTATTAGAATCTCTGAAACATCTGTTTTGACATTAACCTTTCATTCCGGCAATAGTTATTTTAAGCATGTTCTCATTTGTTCAGTGTTGCCAGGTTATTATAAAGTATATTAGACTTTATGAAAAACATTTTTTAAATATTAGTTTTTTTCATTTGTTTCATTAATTTATATTTTGTATTTATAACTTTCCCTTTATCTTCTTTAGGTTTATTATGCTGTTATGCTGTTTTTTTCTCAAAAGCCCTCAGAATGCATGCTTAGCCCATTGAATTTTAGCCATTTGAGTACTGAAAGCGATGCTACCCATTTCTGTGTGGTTACCTGTAATATACCATGAGCGGCGCTTCTCGGTGTCTTTACTTATTGTTAATTCACTTGTCTGAAGTTCCTTTCAATCTCCTTTCTAGTCCTAAGTTTTCACTTTGCAAATCATTTTTTATTCATAG
>NW_022299191.1:0-1447 GCF_002776525.5 Piliocolobus tephrosceles
AGTGTTTTTCTTTCTTCAGGACCTTGGATTGAATCTTGCACTGCTTTGGTTTCTATCTAGGAAGCTCAGCGACAGCAGAGTCTGGAGATGCGGCCACTGATGTAGCAAGTCCCGGAGTAGGTCTCACGCAACAAACAACAGCCGGTTCGGCAATAGCAGGTGACTGTCGCCCGAGAACCTGTGGAAAGAAGAGAGGATCAGGCACAGCGAGGGAAGTGGGGAAAAGGACAGGCAGAGCCAGACTAACTGAGATAGTCTAAATAAGAGACACTGTATCAGTCATGTTAGGATGGAGAAAATTCATGTCTTTGTCATAAATGACAAGAAATCATACTAGCTCTGTGTTAGTCATGCAAGATCATAGCTCTTTCCCCATCTGAGTCTATCCAGGACATGTTTATTACCTGCTCCCTGGTAAAACAGTATACCTCTCAACCTCAGGGTTACCTACTCTTCATTCTGCTTAATCCATACCCCTAATCTTGACCTCCATGTATGATCTCCATGTCCTAACAAGGCTCCCTAATGCAACTGGATCTGTGTGCATGGTCATGTCATGGACTCAGATACTTTGGTGCTCAAGGAGTCTTTGAAGACCTTCCAAATTCAATTTCTTCATTCCCTCTCTCTCTCTCTTTTTTTAAAGCATTTTACTTATTTACTTATTTTAATTGACAAATAATAATTGTGTATATGTGTAAGACACAATATGATGTTTGGATCTAAGTATGTATTGCAGAAATGTTTAATGAAGCCTATTAGCCTACATTGAAATACACCCATAGGTACCTCTCTAGGTTCTAAAAGCTTTACCTACAAAGCAAAATATTCTCTCTATAACTAAGTCTACCCATTCAGACCTACAAATAATTAGTCAGTATAGCTCTTTCTATCTTATTTTCTTTAACAGTATTTAATATAGAACTTTACTTTCATTCTAACATATTACATTGAAATCACCTGATATAGTATTTCCCAAAGTGTGGGATTCTATCACTAGTGGTAGTCAAGATGCCTTGAGGTGAGACTTGAGATGTTATGTGAGGTGTAGCTCTTTCTATCTTAAAAGGAGAAGTTTCACAGAAATATCTTGAAACTAAAAGTCTTAGAAGAATTTTAGATGTGTTCGGTTCTCACTGATTAATTCAGAGATGAGAAAACCAAGGTCCAGGAAGATTAAGTAAAGTCACTCAAGTGAGGTAGACTTTTCCACACTTGACGCCAGAGCCTGTCTCCAATTCTTTTGTTCTAGACTTCATGGATCTGCAAGATTGATGTCTCCTACCTGAGGCTCTAAGAGTTGAGAGTCCATTTTCTTCAAAGGAGACAGCAAGGTCCTGGTCTTCTTTCCCAGGCTGCTCCTGGGTTGCAGTGTTATTAGCTGTTTCCTGGAGTGATTCAGCCTGAGCCAGCAGGGCGAACAGGAGAATGGCAGCAAGGATGGCGA
>NW_022299192.1:0-1148 GCF_002776525.5 Piliocolobus tephrosceles
GCTATACATCAGTAAAAATGAGAAGTTGTTTTTTGTTTTCTTTAAATTATAGGAATATGGATTCCTATAAGTTAAATGCACTAATAAGGTATATTTAATAAATGATAGCATAACTGTTGTTAGAAACACACAGGTTCTTAATAGAAGTGAGCTTTTCTTCATTGATAATACTGCCTCTACTGTACCTGGTGCTGGGGTGTAGTGATGAACCCATTGCTATCAGGTAATTGAGAGCATGCACCCACACATAAGAGACTCCAGGCTGCTAAAGGGATTTGACAGCATAAACCTAAGGAAGTTAGTTTCTTTAAAATAAAAGTATAATTTTAGCTACAACTATTAGGTAAATAATAAATTGATATTAAAATGTGGTATTAACAATAAAAACATGCTTAGCATTAAATTAACTATTAACAGTAGCTTGCAACTTTCATTATAATTCCTTGCATTCATCAATTTTTACATATTTTTGTTCACACTTCTGGGTTTAATTGAAAGATCCTTTTCATGTGCTAATTCCTTTCACAATTGTGTTTTTAGCTTTTATTTGCCACATTCTGTGGTAGATTCAAAGACACAAAAGTAAAAGATACTATCCCTATCTTTAAAAACTTTTCATATAGAATATTACAAATTAAGCAATGATGATAACACATTGTAATTTGTTCTGATAGTTATTCTCGGGGTGGTATGAAAGTAAGAAACAGTGGTTTACAACTCCAAAGGGAGTGGATCAGAACAAGGCAGAGGTTTTCTGACTAGAAGGTGATAAATTGTAGTTGGACAGTGAATGAAGAAGAGCATGCTCAAAGGCACTTTCATCATTCAGTTTATTTTACTAAATATTAATTATTATTTATTTAGTAGCCAACCTTCAATAGAAGACTTGGAGGGATGGAGTTTGACTCATCTTTAATCACCAATAGCTGTCATTTTTTGAGAGACAAAATACGACAGATCCTTAAATAATGGGACAATTAAATTTAATGTAGCCATTAAAATACAGTACTCCTAACAAGATCTCCACAAGGCCAGCAAATCATTGCTAAAATGGCTTGGAGACAATAACACTGTCTAGATATGAGACCAACATAACTCCGACAGAAAAGGCTTGACCTTGTGTTGATCGCGGCTGCCTCTACATCTTT
>NW_022299193.1:0-1397 GCF_002776525.5 Piliocolobus tephrosceles
GAAATATCCTCAGATAAAAACCAAAAGGAAGCATTCTGTGAAACTGCCTTGGGATGTGTGAATTCACCTCACAGAATTACACCATTCTTTTCATTGAGAAGTTTGCCAACATTTTTTCTTGGAATCTGCAATGGGATCTTTCGTAGCAAAGTGAGAAATATTGGAAAAAGGACATATCCTCAGATAAAAGCTAGAAAGAAGGTTTTTGACAAACAGCTTTGTGATGTTGGAATTTATCTCTCAGAGTTACACCACTGTTTTTGTGGTATTGTTTGGTAGCACTGTTTTTGGGAAATCTGAAAAGACATATTTTGAAATGCATTAAAGTCTATGGTGAAAAAGGAAGTATCCTCAGATTAAAATTAGAAAGAAGCCTTCTGTTAAACTGATTGAAGCCTATGCTGACAAAAGAAATATACTCATATAAAAACCAGAAAGAAGCTTCCTGCTAAACCACTTTATGACGTGTTAATTCAACTCACAGCATTACACGAAGCTTTCATAGATCAGTTGGTTAGCACTATTTTTGTGCAAACTGAGAGAGGAAATTTGGGATCACATTGAAGACTAAAGTGAAGAAGAAAACATCCTCAGATAAAAAGGAGAAAGAAGATTTCTGAGAAACTTCTTTGTGATGTGTGAAGTTATCTCACAGAGATACACCTTTCTTTTCGTGTAGCCATTTTTTAAACCTCTTTTTTGGAATCTGCAATGGGATATTTGGGAGTGCATGGAAGCCTATGTTGACAAAAGAAATATCTTCATAGAAAACAGCAAAAAGAAGCTTTCTGAGAAACTGCTTTGTGATGTGTAAAGTAATCTAACATAGTTACACTGTTCTTTTCATTCAGCAGTTTGCTAACAATATTTTCTTGGAATCCGCAATGGGATATTTTGGAGAACATTGAAGTTTATTGTGACAGGAAATAAACTGAGACGAAAATCAGAAAGAAGCTTTCAGAGAAACTGCTTTGTGATTTGTGAATTCATCTCACAGACTTACATGATTTTTCATGGAGCAGTTTGGTAGCAGTGTTTCTGGGGAATCTGCGAAGCGATATTTTAGATCACATTGAAGCGTATGGTGATTAGGGAAATATCTTCAGATAAAAATTAGAAAGCAGCTTTCTGAGAAAGTTCTTTGTGATGTGTGAATTCAACTCAGAGTTACACCTTTCTTTTCATGGAGCGGTTTGCTAACACAGTTTTCATGGAATCTACAAAGGGATACTTGGGAGAGCATTGAGGCCTATGGTGAGAAAAGAAATATCCTCAGATAAAAATTAGAAAGATGATTTCTGAGAAACTGCTTTGTGTTCTGTGAATTCATCTCACTGAGAAACACTGTCCTTTTCATTGAGCAGTTTGCTAACACTGTTTTCTTGGAATCTGCAAGG
>NW_022299194.1:0-1562 GCF_002776525.5 Piliocolobus tephrosceles
TCAGAATGCTTCTTGCCACTTTCTGTCTGAGGATATAACCTTTTTCAACATAGCCCACAATGAGCTCCCAAATATCACTTTGCCGAATCCAGGATAACAGCTTTAGCAAACTCTGCCAAGAAGCAGTGTGTGGAACTCTGTGTGGTGAAATCACATATCGGAAAGCCATCTCTCAGAAAGCTTCCCTCTAGTTATTATGTGGTGATATTTCGTTTTAGACCTTAAGCCCCAATTGGCTCCCAAATATCACCTTGCAGTTTCTACGAAAAGAGTGTTAGCAAACTGCTGCCTGAGGACAGAGATGTAACTGTCGGAGACGAATTCACAGATCTCAAAGAAGTTTCTCTGAAAGCTTCTTTCCCGTTTTTAACTGATGATATTTCCTTTATCTGCGTAGGCTTCAATGCCATTCAGAGTAGTACTTCTCAGATTCCTCAAAGACAGTGTTAGTGGCCTGCTCCATGAAACATAAGTGTAACTCTGTGAGATGAATTCACACATCACAGAGAAGTTTATAAAAGAGCTTCTTTCCAGTTTTCCTGTGAGGACATTTGCTTTGTCACCGTAAGCTTCATTGCGCTAAGAAGAATCCCGTTTCAGTTTCCAAGCAGACTATCTTAGCAAACTGATAGCTGAAGAGAAAAGTGTAACTCTGTGGGTTGTACTCACTCATAGCAATGCAGTTTCTCAGAATGTTTCCTGCCACTTTCTGTCTGAAGATATAACCTTTTTCACCATAGCCCACAATGAGCTCCCAAATATCACTTTGCAGAATCCAAGATAACAGCCTTAGCACACTCTGCCAAGAAGCAGCGTGTGGAACTCTGTGTGGCGAAGTCACATATCAGAAAGCCATCTCTCAGAAAGATTCCCTCTAGTTATTATGTGATGATATTTCGTTTTATACCGTAGGCCCCAATTGGCTCCCAAATATCACCTTGCAGTTTCTACGAAAAGAGTGTTAGCAAACTGCTGCCTGAGGTCAGAGATGTAACTGTGGGAGACGAATTCACAGATCACAAAGAAGTTTCTCAGAAAGATTCTTTCCCGTTTTTAACTGATGATACTTCCTCTATCAGCGTAAGCCTCAATGCCATCCAGGGTAGAACTTCTCAGATTCCTCAAAGACAGTGTTAGTGGCCTGCTCCATGAAACATAAGTGTAACTCTGTGAGATGAATTCACACATCACAGAGAAGATTCAAAGAAAGCTTCTTTCCAGTTTTCCTCTGAGGACATTTGCTTTGTCACCGTAAGCTTCATTGCGCTAACAAGAATCCCCTTGCAGTTTCCAAGCAGACTATCTTAGCAAACTGATAGCTGAACAGAAAAGTGTAACTCTGTGAGTTGCACTCACTCATAGCAATGCAGTTTCTCAGAATGCTTCTTGCCACTTTCTGTCTGAGGATATAACATTTTCACCATAGCCCACAATGAGCTCCCAAATATCACTTTGCCGAATCCAAGATAACAGCCTTAGCAAACTCTGCCAAGAAGCAGTGTGTGGAACTCTGTCTGGTGAAGTCACATATCACAAAGCCATCTCTCAGAAAGCTTCCCTCT
>NW_022299195.1:0-3847 GCF_002776525.5 Piliocolobus tephrosceles
CCATTCTCCTGCCTCAGCCTCCCGAGTAGCTGGGATTACAGGCGCGCCTACCACCACGCCCGGTTAAATTTTTTGTATTTTTAGTAGAGACGGGGTTTCACCGTGTTAGCCAGGATGGTCTCGATCTCCTGACCTTGAGATCAGCCCACCTCAGCCTCCCAAAGTGCTGGGATTACAGACGTGAGCCACCATGGCTTGCCACAGAAAATGATTTTTATTTTTATTTTTTATTTCTTTTTTTGAGACAGGATCTAACTATGTTGCCCAGGCTGGAGTGCAGTGGCACCATCATAGCTCACTGCAACCCCAAACTCCTGGGCTCAAGCAGTCCTCCTGAGTAGCTGGGACTACAGGTGTGCATCACCATACCACCCTAATTTTTAAAAATTTTTTTGTAGAAACAAGGTCCCACTATGTTGCCCAGGCTGGTCTTGAACTCCTGGGCTTAAGGAATCCTCCTGAGTAGCTGGGACTAAAGGAACACACCACCACACCTAGCTAATTTTTTTTTTTTTTTTTTTTTGAGATGCAGTCTCCCTCCATGGCCCAGGCTGGAGGGCAGTGGCGCAATCTTGGCGCACTGCAACCTCCGCCTCCTGGGTTCAAGTGATTCTCCTGCCACAGCCTCCTGAGTAGCTGGGATTACAGGCACACGCCACCACACCTGTCTAATTTTTTGCATTTTTAGTAGAGATACGGTTTCGCCATGCTGGCCAGGCTGGTCTTGAGCTCCTGACCTCAGGTGATCCACCTGCCTCGGCCTCCCAAAGTGCTGGAATTACAGGTGCAAGCCACCGTGTCAGGCCATCGGCTAATTTTTAAAAATTTTTTTATAGAGACTGGGTTTTGCTATTTTGCCCAGGGTGATTTTGAACTCCTGGGCTCAAGCAATCCTCCTGCCTCAGCCCTGAGTGGCTAGGACTACAGTTGTGCACTACCACATCTGGCTAATTATTTCATTTCTTTGTAGAGATGAGGTCTTGCTACGTTTTCCAGTCTGGTGGATTTACAAAAAGAAGAAAAGCACCAAAGTTGTCCAATAGAGATTGCTCTGCCTTGAGAGATGTAGTGAATATCTTGTCACTAGAAGTGCTGTCTGGATGGTCATATGACAGGTGATTCTAGAGAAGATTTGAGCTTAAAAAGTATTTTTTGTTATACAGCCTTTAAGGTCTATCCTGATCTTAAATTCTGGAAGAGCTGGATCCTTTAGCCCAGTGTGTTCTATCCAGGATGCACATTAGAATCACCTGGGGAAGTTTTAGAAACCCATACCAATGCTCACATCCCATCTCAGGTCAGTTAAATTGGAATGTTTTGACCAGGACTTGGGCATTGGTATTTTTTAAGAGCTCCTCAGTTCATCCTGGCTAACACAGTGAAACCCTGTCTCTACTAAAAATACAAAAAATTAGCCAGGTATGGTGGCAGATGCCTGTAGTCCCAGCTACTCGGGAGGCTGAGGCAGGAGAATGGCGTGAACCCGGGAGGCGGGGCTTGCAGTGAGCCGAGATCGTGCCACTGCCCTCCAGCCTCCAGCCTGGGCGACAGAACGAGACTCCGTCTAAAATACTGCCCTCCAGCCTCCAGCCTGGGCGACAGAACGAGACTCTGTCTAAAACAAAAAGCTCCTCAGTTGATTCTAAAGTACAATCAAGTCTGAAAACCTCCAATTTAGCTCAACCAAGCTGAATTGAGTAAGATAGTGTGATAGTGTGGGTTAGTGTTTTTTACATTAAATACAGTACTTGTACTTGTTTTATGTAGGTCAGTGTAATGTAAATGCCATTATATTTTATATTTATGCCTGATTCAAATTCTTATGTATTGTGACATATTAAATACAGGAATAAAACTGAATTTCTAACAAATCATAAGGATGCTCAGCATAAAGGATTTTGTCCATAGCTATTTTCTTAAAATGTAGGCATGTACATGCATGCACACACACACACACAAATGCACACACATACAGAGGAAAATTTCTTGTAGCATTTGGTAAACAATTGAATGAGTTGATTATTGGTCTGCTCAGAATAATAAATTGGGTATTATAAATTTGCAAAGTTATTGCCTTCCTTAAAGCAACCAGTATGCCTTTTATTTGGGTATTGATCTGGGTCCATGTCATTGTGTGCTAGCAGTAAAGCTGGAAGGAGTATGTAGAAATGAAAAGAAATACTTGGCATTGGGTATTGGCTTTTTCTGGAGCCACTCAAAGAAAATAAACGAATATCACTACAAATATTTCTAATATTTTTTTGATTTGTTATGTTTAGTTGTGTCTCTAGTAAGATGAGAGCTGTTCTCCTGAAGTAGTTTCCTACTTGTTAAAATTTCGACTTCCTTCTGTTTAACTTTCTCTTTAAAGCTATTGGTGTCAGCAACCAGAGGGAAACCACTGTAGTCTGGGACAGGATAACTGGAGAGCCTCTCTACAATGCTGTGGGTAAGCTGTCATGCATGGATGTCAAATGTAGGGCCTTTCTTCACATTGCAAATGTGGTCATGTTAAAAAATATCTTGCTAAAAAAGCATGCAGTTGCCAGGCGTGGTGGCTCACGCCTGTAATCCCAGCACTTTGGGAGACTGAGGTGGGTGGATCATGAGGTCAGGAGTTCAAGACCAACCTGGAAACCCCTTCTCTACTAAAAATACAAAAATTAGCCGGGTGTGGTGACACATGCCTGTAGTCCCAGCTACTCGGGAGGCTGAGGCAGGAGAATTGCTTGAACCTGGGAGGTAGAGGTTGCAGTGAGCCAAGACCTTGCCATTGCACTCCAGCCTGGGCAACAGAGTGAGACTCCATCTCAAAAAAAAAAAAAAGCATGCAGTCATGGTCCCTATAATCTTGATGGGATGGGCAGAAGAGTCTGCTAAGAAATTGACTGCTGTATATTTACCATTTTTGGATCATACATATTCACATATTGTATGTGAATTAACTCTCCTATGCTCTGTCCTCTTGCTGATTGTCTTACAAATGGGCAAATGTTTGCCAAATTGTTTTGACATCTAAAAGAGATCTTACCTCCTTACCCTCAAAAAATTGAAATAACGTATGTTCACAGTCATTTTTCTACAAAGTACTTGTGTGTTTGTCTTTCCATCTAGGAATCTGAATTCTTCTTGTAAGGTTATAAACATAGAATATTCAAATTTTAGCTGCTTCTGCTACACATGTGGCTATTTGAGCAGGGATTAAAAAGCCCAAAATCTCAAATATACCACTTTTAGGTATCACAACTTATTAGGTGTAAATGATCCTAAGTATATTTTAGCATCATTATTAGCATATGATAGTTGTTGAACACTGAATGACACGACCACTTCCTAAAAGGAAAATTTTGTTCTAAATTGCAATCACTAAAAGACTTCATTGTGTCAGATAGCAAAGCACAATTTTTTATCAATAAAATACTAGGTTGTGGAGTGGGGAATGGAATCAGAAATTATCAGAGAGGGGATAATTTTGGGGGAATAATCTTTATTAAAAGTTAAAGTAATGTTATTGTATTATAGGAAAGCATTTACTATGTTTTCTACATTTATGATAAAATAAATTCTCAAAAAATTTGAAAGAATTACAACTAGGCCGGGCGCGGTGGCTCAAGCCTGTAATCCCAGCACTTTGGGAGGCCGAGACAGGCGGATCACGAGGTCAGGAGATCGAGACCATCCTGGCTAACACGGTGAAACCCCGTCTCTACTAAAAAATACAAAAAACTAGCCGGGCGAGGTGGCGGGCGCCTGTAGTCCCAGCTACTCGGGAGGCTGAGGCAGGAGAATGGCGTAAACCTGGGAGGCAGAGCTTGCAGTGAGCTGAGATCCGGCCACTGCACTCCAG
>NW_022299196.1:0-7279 GCF_002776525.5 Piliocolobus tephrosceles
CATGATCAAGTGGGCTTCATCCCTGCGATACATGGCTGGTTCAACATTCGCAAATCAATAAACGTAATCCAGCATATAAAAAAAACCAAAGACAAGAACCACATGATTATCTCAATGGATGCAGAAAAGGCTTTTGACAAAATTCAACAGCCCTTCATGCTAAAAACGCTGAATAAATTCGGTATTGATGGAATGTACCTCAAAATAATAAGAGCTATTTATGACAAACCCACAGCCAATATCATACTGAATGGGCAAAGAGTGGAAAAATTCCCTTTGAAAACTGGTACAAGGCAGGGATGCCCTCTCTCACCACTCCTATTCAACATAGTGTTGGAAGTTCTGGCTAGGGCAATCAGGCAAGGGAGAGAAATAAAGGGTATCCAGTTAGGAAAAGAAGAAGTCAAATTGTCCCTGTTTTCAGATGACATGATTGTATATTTAGAAACACCCCATTGTCTCAGCCCAAAATCTCCTTAAGCTGATAAGCAACTTCAGCAAAGTCTCAGGATACAAAATTAATGTGCAAAAATCACAAGCATTCTTATACACCAGTAACAGACACAGAGCCAAATCATGAATGAACTACCATTCACAATTGCTTCAAAGAGAATAAAATACCTAGCAATCCAAATTACAAGGGATGTAAAGGACCTCTTCAAGGAGAACTACAAACCACTGCTCAGTGAAATCAAAGAGGACACAAACAAATGGAAGAACATACCATGTTCATGGATAGGAAGAATCAATATCGTGAAAATGGCAATGCTGCCCAAGGTTATTTATAGATTTAATGCCATCCACATCAAGCTACCAATGAGTTTCTTCACAGAATTGGAAAAAACTGCTTTAAAGTTCATATGGAACCAAAAAAGAGCCCACATTGCCAAGACAATCCTAAGTCAAAAGTACAAAGCTGGAGGTATCACTCTACCTGACTTCAAACTATACTACAAGGCTACAGTAACCAAAACAGCACGGTGCTGGTACCATAACAGAGATATAGACCAATGGAACAGAACAGAGTCCTCAGAAATAATACCACACATCTACAGCCATCTGATCTTTGACAAACCTGAGAGAAACAAGAAATGGGGAAAGGATTCCCTATTTAATAAATGGTGCTGGGAAAATTGGCTCGCCATAAGTAGAAAGCTGAAACTGGATCCTTTCCTTACTCCTCATATGAAGATTAATTCAAGATGGATTAGAGACTTAAATGTTAGACCTAATACCATAAAAACTCTAGAAGAAAACCTAGGTAGTACCATTCAGGACATAGGCATGGGCAAGGACTTCATGTCTAAAACACCAAAAGCAACAGCAGCAAAAGCCAAAATTGACAAATGGGATCTCATTAAACTAAAGAGCTTCTGCACAGCAAAAGAAACTACCATCAGAGTGAACAGGCAACCTACAGAATGGGAGAAAATTTTTGCAATCTACTCATCTGACAAACGGCTAATATCCAGAACCTACAAAGAACTCAAACAAATATACAAGAAAAAAAACAGACAACCCCATCGAAAAGTGGGGAAAGGATATGAACAGACATTTCTCAAAAGAAGACATTCATACAGCCAACAGACACATGAAAAAATGCTCATCATCACTCACCATCAGAGAAATGCAAATCAAAACCACAATGAGATACCATCTCACACCAGTTAGAATGGCAATCATTAAAAAGTCAGGAAACAACAGGTGCTGGAGAGGATGTGGAGAAATAGGAACACTTTTACACTGTTGGTGGGATTGTAAACTAGTTCAACCATTATGGAAAACAGTATGGCAATTCCTCAAGGATCTAGAACTAGATGTACCATATGACCCAGCCATCCCACTACTGGGTATATACCCAAAGGATTATAAATCATGCTGCTATAAAGACACATGCACACGTATGTTTATTGTGGCACTATTCACAATAGCAAAGACTTGGAATCAACCCAAATGTCCATCTGTGACAGACTGGATTAAGAAAATGTGACACAAATACACCATGGAATATTATGCAGCCATAAAAAAGGATGAATTTGCGTCCTTTGTAGGGACATGGATGCAGCTGGAAACCATCATTCTTAGCAAACTATCACAAGAAGAGAAAACCAAACACCGCATGTTCTCACTCATAGGTGGGAACTGAACAATGACATCCCTTGGACTCGGGAAGGGGAACATCACACATTCGGGCCTATCATGGGGACGGGGTGGGGGATTGCATTGGGAGTTATATCTGATATAAATGACGAATTGATGGGTGCTGACGAGTTGGTGGGTGCAGCATACCAACATGGCACAAGTATACATATGTAACAAACCTGCACGTTATGCACATGTACCCTAGAACTTATACCCTAGTATAATAATAAAAAAAAAAAAAAAGAAAAAAAAAAACAAAAACAAAAAAGAAAGCTAGGGTAGCTTAAGAGTAAAATGAATGTGGTGGAAAATGAAAGACATACAAGGTCAAAGAAGAAATAGCTCAAAAGAGAGACGAGCAGCGCTTGGTGGAGGACACAGGATTAATTGAGTCCCAGAGTACAGGTTAAATTCTAAGAGAGGAAGGAGAGGGACAACAGCATTTTTGAAGAACAGGACACGTGCCAAGTAGATGGCTTAGTACACAGTAGAGGCTCAAAGCATTTTTTTTGAATAAAGAGTTGATGATTAATTGACTGATTGGCTAATTGTTTTATTCACTGGGTGTGCCAGGGTCTGAAATATTCACTCAGCCATTTATTAAACAAATACATATTGACCACTGACTAAGTATAAGTCTGGGGGAAAGTTACTATTGTTATGAAATCTAAAATTGAATTCATTTCCAGAATGTTATTTCTGACTTATAACAGAAATTACAAATTAGGAAACACATTTCTTTTTAAATAGAAAAGTACAGCCACAAATATCTGTGTACAGTAACATCACAGATGGAAACGACTTGGATTATTTCAATTGTATTTGTATTAGTAAGAATGAAACAGAAATTTATACTAATAAAATATAAGTGAAAAGATTTCAGTACAATTTTAATCTTTTATTAAAATTGCTGGAAGCACTTTTTAAGAAATATTCTTGCAGAGCTAAGAGGAAGAACTGTTAAAAAGTAATTCTTATTAGCTTAATAGATATTGAAATATTTTTTTTTTCAATTTTTGCTTGCTGATAAGTTTTTCCTTTATCTAAGTGAAACATTTCTTCCCATGTGATTATATTTCTGACACTATTTATATATAGTTCTTTCTTCATAGATTGGATTAAGAGTAGTATTAATTTTATTAATTCTAATAAAATGGAGATATGTTAAATATAAAAGACAAATGAGTTGGATTGGATATCATGGTGCTGGTGCTTGGAAATGGGCTAAGTTGTTATCATTGGCTATTGCTACAGGCTCCGCTGAAGTATTTGTGTTAGCTAAACAAATCACCTGTGATAGCATTTGTAGATTCAAATTTATCATATGAACAGCTATGGAAATGGTCAAAGATAACTTAATCAAATTACTTAATGGTCTGGTTGCCTTATTGGAGGCCACCACATTGTTGTAGTTTCTGTGAGAATAGTGACTTAGCACTTCCATTAATAGATTCACTGGAAGGGAGCATAGAGGTTGTGCTGTCTCAGCTGATGTGCTGGTTTCTGTTGTTGGTGTACATTTAGTTGAAATAGTGGTAGCTGTAAAACTTGAAGGCTCAGTTGAATTGGTATTTGCAGCTTAATTTGACATGATGATAGTGGCACATTCAGTAGACATTGTGATAGCTACGTTTTAGCTAAAGTCCTGTTAAGCAGAAGGTTCATGTGAAGTATTCATTGTAGACCGTGACAGGCGGTGTCTATCAGTGGTGAAAAAACAGTGCTGCTGAAGGAGTATTTTGTTATTTGTCACAAATATTGCAGCCCAAGTCATAATTTTTACTGCCATTTTGCTCTGTCTCTGTTCTGATTCTAAATTTTAAAATTTGAATAGGTAGAGAGCTGAAGATAATGTTTAATCAACTGGTCAAAAATAGTTAATAATATCATTCAGTGCAGCTGAAATGCATTTGGTATATTTACTGAAAAGTTATGATGTAAGATGTACTATTTCTCCAAGAAGAAAAAAATACCTAACTTGCCTTTTTGAGTCTAACTTTCAAGTGACATTTTATTTCATTGGTCAAAATTGACCTCATTACATCAGAATATCCAGATGGAAGTAAAATTTCTAGATTACTGTATATAGTACTGTTTTTATAGGATTTGAAACATATCTAAATTTACTACTAACCCAAGAAAAGGTCAACATGATCAATTAATGCCTTATCAAAGGCAACTACATTTTATTAACTGGAGTGCTTTCAAATAATGAAAATTCCATCAGAGAACTGAGGATTCAGAAAGATCTGGAGACCATCTTTGAGGATCACATAAACTAAAACAAATAAGAGGGAAATCTACTTTTGAGATGGAAGTATTTTTCTTGATGTTCAACCATTCAACAAATATACTTATTGAGCAACATGACTTTCTGCTTTGGTATATCTCTTGGATGAAGAAAAATACTTCTCCACTCACTTTCCAATTATTCTTTAAACTGTCCATTTCAAACTACATATCCACATTTGTTTCTGTTATCAAGGCAACTGTAGAAACTAAATAAGAGTTTGGCTCTTGGGTATGGAAAACATGATGATGTCTATATATAAACCAGATTTTCTTGACTTATGTATTGGACTTGTAGAGCATATATAAGATTAATTTCTGGTTTTCAAAGATATCAGAAATATTTGAGTTTTGAAAGTTCTAGAATGAGTCTCAAAAATCTGAGAATTCTATAACAAAACCTAGATATCAAACTTTTAAAATACTTTCTAAAGTAGCTGAAGCCAGCATTGCATGGGTTTTAACTGCGTATTATTATTTTAACTCATTAAATTACATTCCAGACAATACTAACATTTTAGTTTAATAAATACATAGAATAAATTTTAAACTATTCCTTTGATACCATAGAGTAAAAAAATATTACAAAATTTCTGATTTTTAGAGAATAGTTGAGAAGTTAATTAATTGCCTTTTCTGGCCGGGCACAGTGGCTCATGCCTGTAATCCCAGCACTTTGGGAGGCCGAGTCAGGTGGATCACAAGGTCAGGAGATCAAGACCATCCTGGCTAGCATGGTGAAACCCCGTCTCCACTAAAAATACAAAAAATTAGCTGGACGTGGTGACGGGCACCTGTAGTCCCAGTTGCTCAGGAGGCTGAGGCAAGAGAATGTCATGAACCCGGGAGGCAGAGGTTGCAGTGAGCCAAGATCACACCACTGCACTCCTGCCTGAGTGACAGAGCAAGACTCTTGTCTCAAAAAAATAATAATAATAAAAATAAAAAAATAAATGGCCTTTTCCTCAACCATTAAAATGATGCATTCTTTTATTGTGAAGAACGTGTAAGCATTACTTCTATTATATTAAAAGCCATAGAGTTTCTCTTAAAACTAGGCAAAACATTCATATAAACAAAATATCCAAATGGAACAATAGTTACTCATGGGCTGGTTTCTAGAGGAGTCAATATTTACCACGTATTTCCCATGTTTCCTCTCCATTCTTGAGCTGCCATTATCACAAGTTTAACTTCAAAACTTATTTGCCTTTTGATCAGTGATTGCTCTTTATATTTGTAACCTTGAGTAATATTTTAGTTGGCTGATGGCAAATTCACTATGATGCATCTGGGCATGTGTTGATTAAATGAAACATTAAATATCAGAAGTAACAGAAGACCCACCTTAGAGTCAGAAGTAAAATTTTCATTAATTGCAATAAGTAACAAGAAAACCAATCCTGCCTCTAAGAGGTATTGTTGCTTCTTTCTCAGCATCCTGTCTAGCAGAAGCAAACTGTGGTTATATGTAATATTTCCTTTCCTGCTCTTGCTATCATCCGACAGACATCATTCCTCTAAAGTTCAGGGCCAGTCCATGAGAGGATTCTGAAGTAGGTGAAGTTTCCAGTTGCCTTCTTTCAAGCCTCGGATGACCATTCTCCCTCTCCAGGACTGATACCTTCTCTGAGGGAGGCATCCAGGGCTCCTGATCAGCTTGCCTTGGCTCAATCTGTCCCCAGTACTCTGAGCTTTTCAGTCCCAGAGCCCTAGTATTTAGCAAGATGAAATTTCCTTGGGTAGCACTTTCTCTTTTTTTTTCTTTTCTTTTTTTTTGAGACGGAGTCTCACTCTGCTGCCCAGGCTGGAGTGCAGTGGCCAGATCTTGGCTCACTGCAATCTCCACCTCCCAGGTTCAAGAGATTCTCCTGCCTCAGCCTCCCGAGTAGCTTGGATTACAGGTGCTCGCTACCGTGCCAGGCTAATTTTTGTATTTTTAGTAGACATGGGGTTTCACCATATTGGCCAGGCTGGTCTCGAACTCCTGACCTTTTGATCTGCCTGCCTCGGCCTCCCAAAGTGCTGGGATTACAGACATGGGTAACACTTTCTTAGACTCCAACTGTGTTTTTTTCTTTTCTTTTCTTTTCAGACAATGTGTTATACTGTTTTTTTTTTTGTTTTTTTGGGGTTTTTTTTTTAAAAATTTTTTCCCCTTTTTTTTTTTTTTTTTTTTTTTTTTTGTACGTAAGGTCTTACACTGTCCAGATGGGAGTGCAATGGTACAATCATGGTTCACTGTAGCCTTGAACTCCCGGACACAGGCAATCCTCCCATCTCAGCTTCCCAAGTAGTCGGGACCACAGGGGCGTGCCACCATGCCCTTCTAATTTTTTTTTAGAGATAGTGTCTCACTATGATGCCCAAGCTAGTCTCAAACTCCTAGGCTCAAGTGATCCTCTTGCCTTGGTCTCTCAAACTGTTGAGATTTTAGGGGTCAGCCACCATGCCTGGACTCCAACTCTGTTTTCTAGATGAAGCTTAATAAATCTTTTTTTAATTAATTAATTTATTTTTATTATACTTTAAGTTCTAGGGTACATGTGCATAACGTGCAGGTTTGTTACATATGTATACTTGTGCCATGTTGGTGTGCTGCACCCATAAACCCGTCAGCACCCATCAATTCATCATTTATATCATGTATAACTCTCCAATGCAATCCCTCCCCCCTCCCCCCTCCCCATGGTAGGCTCCATTGTGTGATGTTCCCCTTCCCAAGTCCAAGTGGGCTCATTGTTCAGTTCCCACCTATGAGTGAGAACATGCGGTGTTTGGTTTTCTGTTCTTGTGATAGTTTGCTAAGAATGATGGTTTCCAGCTGCATCCATGTCCCTACAAAGGA
>NW_022299197.1:0-1076 GCF_002776525.5 Piliocolobus tephrosceles
CAGAATATAGTAGGAATCAATATTTTTACTTTCCACATAGAATGAAGATCTCTCAGTTTAGTGTTTATCAATAGATTAGGAGAAATTTTGGTGTTGCTAGGACATAAAAGCATTGTAATAAAATCTGTGCCTTTATTAATGAAGATACTAAAGCATTCCACTGATTATTCCAGTTTCCTAATATTCAGAGACAGGTTTACTTTTTGTTACCCCAAAACCTCAACTCTCCTATCCCTGGGAATAAGGCAGTTAATTAATTCCACCTCCTTTCCAGGAAGATGTGTCAGGGCCAACGTACATCCACAGATGAATTTCAGGACTACTTTACATACCTTCAAACCCCAGTGCTTCAGCTTTGTATGACAATATTTGAAAAATATTCCCTACATAAAAAAGCATCGAGGGTACCCCCTTGGGATAGAAAGCAATTTCTGTATCAGCCTGTGATGGGACATAGAATAGGCAGCCAATAACTATTACTATGATTGAATCATTCTGACTTTAAACAGTAAGCATTTATCCTCACAGTAGGTGACTGCCACTGTGCTATGAGAGTGGAAAAGAACTGTGAGATCAGCTGTGCCCACAGGGAGCTTATAGCCACGTGAGAGAAGTGTTTCACAAATATGAAATAGTTAGAATAGATGCTACTTGACTTCACATACTTTTTACAAGTACTGTTGCTATTTGGAGAAAGGGTGCAATCTCTGCTGGCTGTGATACACAAAAAGCCTACCATTTTCCTATCTTTTTTTGTCAGCAGCTGTGTTTTCAACTAAGCCATAACATTTTGGCACATATTTCCCCACATCTTGACTTAGAGTTTCATGTCTTGATGCAGTATGTCAGAAATCTCAGAATGGGGAAATAAATTCTGCAATTTACAATGGTCAACTAATTACCAATGTGTATAAATTCCCAAGTTCAATTTGAATTGTATCTCCTTGCAAAATGGAATGTCAAAGAATGCTAAAATATTAAGACATAATTCTGATTTGTTATGTGACTTAAAAAAATCTAGGCCAGTAATAAGAAAATATATAAACAGAGAAGTATAACTCCCATTAAAATTAAAA
>NW_022299198.1:0-5875 GCF_002776525.5 Piliocolobus tephrosceles
GCCTGGCCAGAAAAAAATGTTTAAATGCATATGGAATCACACAATATAATCAAATAAGCAAATCAATCTTGAGAAAAAAGAACAAAGCCAGAGATATCACATGTTCTAATTTCAAAATATATTATAAAACTATAGTAATCAAAAGAGTGTGGTACTCACATAAGGACGTGTAGGCCAATGAAACAGAACAGAGGGCTCAGAAATAAATCCATGTGTATGTAGTTGACTGATCTGGGACAAAGATGCTAAAAACACACAATGGAGAAAGGATAGTCTCTTCAAATGTTTCTTCCATCATTAATTCATTCACTCAAAAATATACATTGAGGTCAGGCATGGTGGGTCATCCCTGTAATCCCAGCACTTTGGGAGGCCAAGGCTGGTGGATCACCTGAGGTCAGGAGTCCAAGACCAGCCTAGCCAATATGCTGGAATCCTGTCACTACTAAAAATGCAAAAATTAGCCAGGCATAGTGGCACACCTCTGTAATCCCAGCTACTCTGGAGGCTGAAGTGGGAGAATTACTTGAACCCAGGAGTTGGAGGCTGCAGTGCACTGAGATCACACCATGCACTCCAGCCTGGATGACAGAGTGAGACCCCATCTAAAAAAAAAAAAAAAAAAAAAATCTATCTGTATACATATATATATACAGAGAGAGAAAGAGTACTGAGAAGGTACCACACCTCATGGAAAACATAGCCATATCAGATATAGTCTTTGTATCAAAGCACAATCTAGTGAGGAAAATTATATACACACACTATATATTAGCTCACAAATATATATGTAATTTAATCACAATGGGTTGTCATATTGGAAATCTGTGCTGGAGATAGATATTACACACGTAATAGAATTAGCCCAGAACACTCATGGAACTGGAGTGCTACCAAACACATTTTTGGAAATCCCACTCTCCACAGAAGAAAATATTTAAAGGGTTTTTGGTAAGTGAACATAAATCAGAATTTCCTATTTTGAGATATATAGGAGTTGGATTGGAGGGCTGTAGAATCTCTGAGTTGTCCAAATAAATTTAGATGAGTGCCGCTAGAGAAAAACTGCTTTTGTCGGGAAAGAAATGATAAAAGGCTAGAATTGTTTTACATTTAGTCACACTAATAGGGATGCAGAGAGCCTGAGAACCTGCATATGAGAGATCACAGATTTTGAAAAGAGACAGAGCTTGGGATGAGTGCCCATGTAAAAATGCTTAAATGTCTTAAACACAATTTGAGTGGACTTATTTATATTTCAAGATTAACATACTGTTTGATATAAGTTGCCTGCACATTTTCCTTTAAGTAATGGGTTCTGCCCCTCTTTGCCTAAATTAAACGTAGTTTGCAACAATTCAAAATGCGAATATTTTTTAAAGTAGTCTTTTTTTATTTTATTTTATTTTATTTTTTTAGACTGGCATTCACAAAAGCTGCAGCACTCTTGTATTAGCAGGTAAAATCTAGACCTAGACCTTATTTCGTCCTGGACAATCTTTAAGCTGAGATATTTGACAAATGGCATTGTCTCAGCTTTGTAAATGTTGATCTCAGGCTCCACTTATGTTGGCCGCTCGGTATGGTTTTTCCCAGAGTCTCCTGTGAGCTTATTTTGCTAAGCAATCAGTTACACTCTAATAATTGATCAGCCTCTCTGTGTTCTTTACAAAGCAGACCTATCACTCAGCAAGATTTTTTAACACTATTTTCATGAAGTCTGGATCTACTGAGGATTTGATGGATTCAAGAAGACAAACAAAATGACTTCTTGGCTACCTCAGGATAGCCAGGGGACAGGAAGAAAGCAAAGAGCAAAAAAGGAAAACAAGAATCAAATAGTTTTCCATTAGACATGGATGGCTCAAACTAGTGCTGTCCCCCTTATACGAATTAAATTTGTTTCACTCACATAGAGTTAGGGGCTGGAATTTCTCTACTTTCCAAACAGCTTATTTTTCCTTTTGCTTTTGCACTTTAAGAACTTATGTGTGGGGGATGGGCAATTGAGGTGTCTGACTTGTTAGTTGAAAGTTATGGTAGTTTTTTTTGTTTGTTTGCTCGTACTCATTTCACAAGTGGTTAAAACTTTGGTAATTGACATGAAGACCCATTTTCTTCTCTTGCTTGGATTCAGAGATAACAGATTTGTGCTTAATTCTGAGTCATGAAATTGTGATGGAATGGATTGCCATGTTGTAGCAAAGACTTTGTAATCTGGAGACCTTGTGATTATTAATTCAGAGGGGATACTTCAGGGTCTACCTCTGTTGACTGATTAGTCAGAGGATGACATCAAGGTAACTGGGATATTGTTTGGGCCTCATGTTTTCTTATAGTGCAAATTATTATATAATTTTTATTATTAAATGGTAAAATTAAATTATTATTAAATTGATTGATTTTATTATTAAAATATTAGATGCACTAAATGAAGAATGAGGATTTATTAACTTATTATTAAAGATACTCTGACCAAAAAAGATAAGTCGACATGAATAAGCAAGCACTCTGAACTTGGAGAAAGTAGGTTTAGGAAAAAGTTGAGGACCCAACACTGATTGACAACACGACATTGTGAAAATTTTCTCGGAGTTTCTGGTTACTCACTGTAAAATGCATGTATTGTTCACCTCATGGGTTTTTGTGAATATTTAGTGATATGCGGAATCCAGACCTAGTCTATAAGCTACACTTGCAATTAAATATAAAATATTATTCTTTTTATTTAAGTTATAATTGCCTTTTGAAGAATTTCCTTAGGTCAATTCATTTACAAATGGTAACATTTAAATTATGATATGCCTTGCCTACATTTTCATGGAATGAACAGGGTATAAAAAAAAACGTTCTACATATCAAACCCTCCAAACAAAGTAGCAAGTATCATCAAGTATTATGTAGATGGTTAAGGGCTTGCAGGACAATGGTGACTTTCGCACCTTTATTTTTATTGAGATGTAAATTGGGACCCCTTTTGTTTATTACGTGATCATCCATCTTAGTAACTGGCCTTGCCGTGCACCTTTAATACAGTTTGATAAGGGTCAGTTAGATTTATAAGCAATGACTTGACACTTAAGGGTGGGGTATGAAATTCCTGGACTACTGTTGAGCAAAATATATTTTAAATTACATTAAAGTGTTATACAACCTTCAAGTAAGAAAGCAAACACCTCTAGGTTACTCAAACATTTTTTAATGTAATTTTTGAAGGGGTATAATTTTATATTTACAAAAATTTGTACCTTTGATTTTTTTCCTTAAAATAATGTTATTAATATATCCTATGACTTTGTACAAATGAATTTACCACTTGACCTCAATTTTTGGTTCCATAAATCAAGGGGTTTAGACTGAGTGAGTATGAAAATCTCTTCTAATTAGAACTTTGTTGACCCCATTATTAATAGTTATTAAATGAACTGATGTTGGAAAATGAGAAGCAGAAGTGTTGCTGCCTAAGATTTGGGCAGGGCTGTCTTGATGTTGACAGTGTTGTTAATATGGCGACACATTCCCTGTTCATTCATATAGGTCACCTGGAATTTATGAGGAAAGAATGCAAATTTTTTGAGGACCAAGTGAGTTCCAGAGGCCTTCAAACAATGAGACTTATAATAGTGAGCAGTCATTGAGAGGTCTCCATGCCCCAGATGTGTACATTTATTACCTCATTTGTTAGTGACAACATTCTAGCAAAAGCTCAGTTTATCACCTTAGATTTTCAATTGAAATTAAAAGGGCCTAAGTGATTTTCCCAGGCAGAAAGTGACTGAGCCAGAGTTTGAATCTGTAGTGCCCTGGATTCAGAATGTGAACTATTCACCTTTACAACATTCTGCCTATTTCTAGCTGCAGTTTCTATCCTAAATAAATCATTTCTGATTGTATTATACCTTGATTACACAAGTCAACTAGAAATTTAAACACAAAACAAAACAACAATTCAGTAACTAAGACCTGAGTTCTGTCTGCTTTTCCTTTTAAAGTATCTTACCATGATATAATCAGACTCTAATGCTACATGGTTATTAAGGAGATTTTTTTCTGTTATCAATTTTTTTGTCTGTGTAGGAGTACTTGATTGTTCCATTTATTGCAATCTATGTTGCATACCTAAGATGGAAAAACCCTAACTCTACAACAGTAGCCAAGCAGACACTCTGAAAAGTATGAAATTAATTTGAGATTCTACAAAGAATCTCCACATTTTTTTCACCAGAAAAAAAATAATAATAATTGTTTTCTCACAAGGTTCTGCTAACAGAAATATCTCAGAAAATAAAATCAGTGAACTATTACCTTTGAGGCCAAACTACATTCTAAAGAAGTCATGTTACTGTTGTCCAAACCGTGTATTAATAGGCAGAGGAACGATACTCTAGGTAAGTGGGAAGAAGGATCACCAAACATTGACATTTGGAAGGCAGTGGGCAGAAGGGAAGAGGTTGACTCCACAGCCTCAGATGTGCAATTTATCTTCATGACATCAGGAGAGACCAGTGTTCTGGTCTTCATTGCTCAGGTTCCAAACCTTTACCTACTATCCTGAGAGGCCTTCATCCCATAAGACTGGATTTACTCTATTTACAAGAGAAACTGGTATATAATTCACAGCAACTTAACATTTGCAATTGAAACTACAGTGGTACAGCCAACTGAACAGCTCATTGTCTCCATTTAGAGCAATAGTTCATACCTGTAACACTGCCTGAAAAGAGCTTCCACAGACAGGCAACACTCCAGATAATGAGGAATGTCTACATGGACTGCATGATAACAGTTTTGTGCAATTGTTAAAGCATGAGCTCTAATTTTACCTCTTAACATAGCACTGTGGCTTTACCCCTGCTACAGAGAATTGTATAGGAAAATCCTATTGTAATCAAAGGACTGCTTTGCTATTATTGAGATGCTAGCTGGTGATTGTTTCATTTATTTGTATTTTATGTAATCAGCTAATGATATTTACATACATCTTTCTCTATGTCTACTGTGCCAGGGATTTGAATGCTAAATCAAGACAGCCATACCTCTGAGGACAGTGCTTGGATGATATTTGCAAAAAAAAAAAAAGCCTCTATAATTACTACAATGTTTTCAATCTAAGGTCCATTGTTAACCAGCTCCCATCTTGACTGCCGTTTTTTTATATTAATATAATCAACTATTTTTGACTAAGTCAGGTAACCAGTCTCCCTTTGTAGAGCAACTTTGAAAACATCTTTTCTCATTTATTTTGCTCTTACTCCAATTTTGCTCTAAGAAGACAAATACATTTTCCTTATTTTGAACTTGGCAGTTGGAGAAGCTGAGCGCTGTTGCTGCTTTGTTTTTCAGGTTGATATTTTCCATAGCCATGCTGTAATTAATAATCTTTTGTAGTCAGTAGTTTCTAGCTATTCAGTTATCCCAATTATCCATGGGATTCTTTAAAAGAAAATTGTCCTAATATGCTTTAGAACTGAACTGCACTTCCTGCCTGCTGCCTTCCAGTGTTGTACTTTTCCATCTCCCTCCCCCTTCTTCTGTTTGTCCTTCCTTCTCTTTTTCCCTTTCTACTTTCTTCCCTTCCTTCTTTCTTTGAGAATAATTCAGTCCAAAAGATATTTTCGGGGGGGGGGGTTAAACAAATTAGGTAGGGAGTGTGCATGTGTGCGTGTGTGAGTATGTGTAAGGATGTGGGTGGGGGTGTGTTTGTGTGTGTGTGTGAAAGGGTATGAGTGTGAATGTGTGAATGTTGGACGGCAGGCAGACAGTACGCAGCCTGGAGTGTTTGAGCCCAAGTGGAATAAGGAGGCATCCACCCAGGGAAGTGTGGAGGGGGGAGTGGTCAGTTGCCAGCAAGATGAGATGGAAAAGTGATGATATA
>NW_022299198.1:5885-7313 GCF_002776525.5 Piliocolobus tephrosceles
TCTTGCTGATTGGGTTTGTTCCCACTTGTCCTCTGCTTTACCCTGAAAGGAAATGCTCAGGTAAGCAGTTGGTTTCAGCAGGAGGGTGAGAGACATGGAGGAGGGCTAGTTTGCTCCACACATCCATTGCCTTCCTAGATAAGTTGACAGAGAGCTGATCTGTACACATACTTAGTGCACCAAGCAGCTGACAAGACCATCTGATTTACTACCCACAGATAGCTCAGTTCAATAAACACTTATTATCGATAGCTCCTAAACAATACATTGTGATTTTAGTAAGGCATGCATATATACTATGATAAAGTAAAAAGCAAAGTTTCTGTAACTTTAACATGAAACCAGGCGCTTCAATACTACTTTCATACCTACCAGCTTCCATTTTCAGCATTACCTTTAGATGCCCCTATATCTGCAGCAACTGAGGACTGTATTTCAGAAATAATTAATTTAGGAAATAAAATAGCAACTACTTAAGAGATGCTGATATTGAACTTCCACCTGAAATCTATCCCATTACACATATATCTAGGGCTTAGTATAGAAATAAAGAACTAAGTATGACTGTGACCTAGAATACTCCATGTAAATGGAAACAGTTAAATCATCTAGGAGCTTTTCCTCTGGGATTATGGGAGCTGGTATCCCTTTTCTTTTTGGATGCATGGGAGGAAAAGTTTGATTTGAAATATAAACCTCTTTTAGTGTAATTATTTTATAATGTCTTATTTGATCTATTAATATATGCACAGTCATATTTCTTAAATTATTGTTATAATTCAAATTGTAAGGATATTGTAAATCTCCCTTCCCAATGTTTAAAGTAATCTTGCCAATAACAATATTTGTTTTCTTTTTTTGAGACGGAGTCTCGCTCTGTCACCCAGGCTGGAGTGCAGTGGCATAATCTCGGCTCACTGCAAGCTCCGCCTCCCGGGTTCATGCCATTCTCCGGCCTCAGCCTCCCCAGCAGCTGGGACTACAGATACCCGTCACCACGCCCGGCTAATTTCTTTTGGTATTTTTAGTAGAGATGGGGTTTCACCGTGTCAGCCAGGATGGTCTCTATCTCCTGACCTTGTGATCCAACCATCTCAGCCTCCCAAAGTGCTGGGATTACAGGCGTGAGCCACCGCGCCTGGCTTATAATATCAATTTTTAAACTCCATTCCTCTGTAATGGATTTTGCATGGCCACCTTGCAGGTAGAATAATAAATATTGCAGTCCTGTTTTGAAAATGCATAACAAAATCTTGTTTTAAGAGAACACATGCTGGGGCTTCTATGCTAAGCAAACTCCAGTTCTTAGCAACTGCATTCTAACTACAGAATTACTCATACAATTTGAAGTACACTAGATTTCTTTGTTCATCTCTTCTTAACCAATAATTGCAATGTTAGGGAAGTGCAAAAGTTGCATAATAAATA
>NW_022299199.1:0-3588 GCF_002776525.5 Piliocolobus tephrosceles
AAGAATAATCCAATTCTAGTGGTTACGCTTAAAACCTTTGAACTTTTGCCTTGCATTTCAGAAGACTTACCAATCTGATCATCCAAATAAAAGAACATACTCTAACTCTTTCACTTGTTCTCCAGTCTCCAAACACGTAGACAAATGCCCCCACTATTTTTATATATGCAACCTCACTTATGATAAAAAATTCTCTTCAAAAAGAAAGAATTGACAAAGTTAAAGTCTTCTTTAGATTAAGAAAATGTATGTTACTTTTCACCTGTTTTACGGCAGTGGTAACTTAAGCCAGGAAATATATTCAGATAAATGATTACTATTAGAGGTGACAGGGGGTAGTAAAGTGAAGTATGAATTACGAATACCATAATTCATTCACTAACTCATCACTTCCAAAAATCTACTAGCAAACAAAACAGGGAAGGAGAAATAATTTGTACTTTTCAAATATTACAGTCCATTTTGTATAATGATATTCATGGGTTTTTGACCTTCTGTTTTTTTTTTTTTTTTGAAAACTTGTTAGTGGTGAAATAATAAGCATGATAATATAAATTCAACACTAATTATGGGTTGCTATGTGTTTAAATGAAATAAAATATAAAAACATTTTTGAGCAAACTCTAAGAATGACCCAGTAATCTCATGTCATTTTGCTATAAGTGCATAGCCTTTGAAATTAAGAGATTTTTCCCTCATTTACTTCAGGTTATGATGTGCCAGTGGAAGCACCATCTATAAAGGGCATACTGAGTGTGCTAACATATGATGGAATGGTTTCAGTAGGCAGGCAGATCCCTATTATTTTATTTTATATTTTATTATTTTATTTTATTTATTATTTTTTGAGACGGAGTCTCGCTCTGTCACCCAGGCTGGAGTGCAGTGGCCGGATCTCAGCTCACTGCAAGCTCCGCCTCCCGGGTTTATGCCATTCTCCTGCCTCAGCCTCGCGAGTAGCTGGGACTACAGGCGCCTGCCACCTCGCCCGGCTAGTTTTCTGTATTTTTTTATAGAGATGGGGTTTCACCATGTTAGCCAGGATGGTCTCCATCTCCTGACCTCGTGATCCACCCGCCTCGGCCTCCCAAAGTGCTGGGATTACAGGCTTGAGCCACTGCGCCCGGCCAAGGCCAGTTATTTTAAATGGTATTGGTAAATATTGCTAGGGCTGTCCTCCAACAAATATGTTCAGCACACACATTAGGTTATCTGTAAAAAGGAGGTTAGCCTGAGAATATTGCTATTGGCATTACTGACTCTTGAGCAACAGTGAGGTAAGAAACTCCTACAACAGAACTCAAATTGTTTAAGAGGGCTAATGTAGTCACAGATCAGTATCACTCCCTTGTTACCACTTAAAAATGGTAAAAATGGCCGGGAGTGGTGACTCACGCCTGTAATCCCAGCACTTTGGGAGGCCAAGGCAGGGAGATCACGAGATCAGGAGATGGAGACCATCCCACTAACATGGTGAAACTCCACCTCTACTAAAAATACAAAAAATTAGCTGGACGTGGTGGCATGCACATGTAGTCCCACCTTCTCGGGAGGCTGAGGCAGGGGAATCACTTGAACCCTGGAGGCGGAGGTTGCATTGAGTGAGATCATGCCACTGCACTGCAACCTGGGCAACAGAGGGAGACTCCGTCTCAGAAAATAAAATAAAATAAAAAAAAGAAAAAGGTAAAAACAAGTCCTGTAAGCAGGAACACTATTGAAATTCTCCATTTAAGTCTTAGAAGTTCCATAGTTAAAAGCAAACAATGTTAACAAAGGAAGGCACAATCGAAGATGAATATACAAAAAGTCAAGCTACTTTGATGAATTTACATAAATGATAAAAAAACTGATTTAGACCACCCAAGACTAAAAGTGTCAGAATTATTGTATGAATAATATTTTAAAAAACTACTTGTGAAACTGTTTAAGAACATAAGGGATCAAATCACAAAACTGGACAATTTTAAGATATTTTTATAAATGAATACATCAGAAAGAGAAAATGAAACTAAAAGTAACTAAAATAACTAAAACTAAGAATCTTATAAATTTAAATAAACATCCAAAAATGTAAACAGTAGGTTAAAGACTGCTCAAGAGAAAGCTAACATGCAGAGAAATAAATAACAATAAAATATACAGAATGAAGTAGAAAGTAATAGAGATTGAAAAGAGGAAGGGGATATTAAGAGATAGGAAAGATAGAATTAGAAAGTCTAATGTGTATAATTGGAGTACAAGAAGTAATGAACTGAAAAATGTGATTTTTTTTTTGCATATTCAAACAGGGAAAAGCATAAATTCACATATTTTGCTCTTACTTTTTTTGCAGAGACTCCAATTAAATGTATATACAATGCTAAAATATCTCTGGCCTCCACACACAAAATGTCAGGAGTTCTCTTAAGTCACTATAACATCCAAAAACTTTCAGATGCATTTACAAATGTGTTCTATACACAAGATGAGAACACGAGAATTTGACATATCATGATGAGGAATCCATATTTCAGAAGTAGTTAACATAACTGAAACTGAATATCTGAATTAAGAAATTTAATTTAGGCCGTGCGCGGTGGCTCAAGCCTGTAATCCCAGCACTTTGGTAGGCCGAGACGGGCGGATCACAAAGTCAGAAGATCGAGACCATCCTGGCTAACACGGTGAAACCCCGTCTCTACTAAAAAATACAAAAAAATAGTCGGGTGAGGTGGCGGGCGCCTGTAGTCCCAGCTACTCGGGAGGCTGAGGCAGGAGAATGGCGTAAACACAGGAAGCGGAGCTTGCAGTGAGCTGAGATCCGGCCACTGCACTCCAGCCTGGGCTACAGTGCGAGACTCCGTCTCAAAAAAAAAAAAAAAAAAAAAAAAAAAAGAGATTTAATTTAAATTTTTGATACTCATGATATGTAAGATACATAGTTGTTAGAAATAATACATACTGCTTCAGCATAAATAGGTTATGAAATTCCATCAACTTCAAACTACTCAATTTAGTGCTATAATTCTTTAGTTTTGTATCACCCCATTTCCTGTGACACTCTGCTGCCTAAGAATCCTAGCTTGGCTTATTCTGCTGTAAAAATATTGTTGTACAGACCAGAGATGAACCTTTCAGTCAGCAGGCCTCTTGGAATGCCCGAGGACGGAGCTTAGAGTGAGGCTTCTCTGAACTTTTAGGAACAGGTTCCGGAGTGATTTTTGTGCCTGCTTGTCAATAAATATTTGTAGGTTTGGAAAAACTTAGTACAAAACTTTTAAAATTATAATATTTACTTGGTAGTAGGGCTGTATGTGAGGAATTACAAAGGTTCTCTCCATCTATAATGATCAGAGCCTACAGATATTTACTAAAAGAACCCAATAATTGCCTAATGAACAAATTGATTCAGGTCAATACACACACACACACACACACACACGTAAATATATATAACCATGCATATATAAAAGGTAGGGTATTAATACTGTAATGTCATGTTTTTACATATGGAAAAGCACTGGGATTGCCACAGAGAAGAACTGGTAGCAAATAGTCATTTTCCAAATAAAAAGTAATGAAATGCCAATGAATATGTCCTATTAC
>NW_022299200.1:0-1016 GCF_002776525.5 Piliocolobus tephrosceles
AAGAATGCTTGTGATTTTTGCACATTAATTTTGTATCCTGAGACTTTGCTGAAGTTGCTTATCAGCTTAAGAAGATTTTGGGCTGAGACGATGGGGTTTTCTAAATACACAATCATGTCATCTGCAAACAGGGACAATTTGACTTCTTCTTTTCCTAACTGAATACCCTTGATTTCTTTCTCTTGCCTGATTGCCCTAGCCAGAACTTCCAACACTATGTTGAATAGGAGTGGTGAGAGAGGGCATCCCTGTCTTGTGCCAGTTTTCAAAGGGAATTTTTCCAGTTTTTGCCCATTCAGTATGATATTAGCTGTGGGTTTGTCATAAATAGCTCTTATTATTTTGAGGTACGTTCCATCAATACCGAATTTATTGAGCGTTTTTAGCATGAAGGGCTGTTGAATTTTGTCAAAAGCCTTTTCTGCATCTATTGAGATAATCATGTAGTTCTTGTCTTTGGTTCTGTTTATATGCTGGATTATGTTGATTGATTTGCTAATGTTGAACCAGCCTTGCATCCCAGGGATGAAGCCCACTTGATCATGGTGGATAAGCTTTTGGATGTGCCGCTGAATCCGGTTTGCCAGTATTTTATTGAGGATTTTTGCATCGATGTTCATCAGGGAGATTGGTCTAAAATTCTCTTTTTTTGTTGTGTCTCTGCCAGGCTTTGGTATCAGGATGATGTTGGCCTCATAAAATGAGTTAGGGAGGATTCCCTCTTTTTCTATTGATTGGAATAGTTTCAGAAGGAATGGTACCAGCTCCTCCTTGTACCTCTGGTAGAATTCAGCTGTGAATCCATCTGGTCCTGGGCTTTTTTTGGTGGGTAGGCTATTAAGTGAAAAGGACAAAGCCGGAGGCGTCACGCTACCTGACTTCAAACTATACTACAAGGCTACAGTAACCAAAACAGCATGGTACTGATACCAAAACAGAGATATAGACCAATGGAACAGAACGGAGCCTTCAGAAATAATGCCACACATCTACAACCATCTGATCTTTGACAAACC
>NW_022299201.1:0-1422 GCF_002776525.5 Piliocolobus tephrosceles
CCATTTTATTTTGGATGAAAACAAGCAATGGGGAAAGGATTCCCTATTTAATAATAAATGGTGCTGGAAAAACTGGCTAGACGTATGCAGAAAACTGAAACTGGACCCCTTCCTTATACCTTACACAAAAATGAACTGAAAATGGATTAAAGATTTAAATGTAAAACCCAAAACTATGAAAATCCAACCCCATATAAAAGTGGGCATAAACTAGGTGCAGTAGCTCATGCCTGTAATTACAGAAGTTTGGGAAGCTGAGGTGGGCAGATACTTGAGGCCAGGAGTTCAAGATCAGCCTGGCCCACCTGGTGAAACTCAGTCTCTACTGAAAATACAATAAATTAGCCGGTTGTGGTGGCAGGTGCCTGTAATCCCAACTACTCAGGAGGCTGAGACAGAAGAATCGCCTGAATCTGGGAGGCAGAGGTTGCAGTGACCCGAGATTGTGCCACTGAACTCCATCCTGGGTGACACAGGAAGACTCTGTCTTAAAAAGTGAAAATAAAAATATTTTAAAAAGTGGACAAAGGATATGAACAGACACTTCTCAAAAGAAGACTTTTATGCAGCCAACAAACATATGAAAAAAAAAAAAGCCCAACGTTACTGATCATTAGAGAAATACAACTCAAAACCACAGTAAGATGCCATCTCATGCCAGTCAGAATGGCAATTATTAAAAAGTCAAGAAATAACAGATGCTAGTGAGACTGTGGGGAAACAGGAACACTTTTACACTGTTGGAACGAATGTAAATTCAACCACTGTGGAAGACAGTGTGGTGATTTTTCAAAGACCTAGAATCAGAAATACCATTTGACCTAGCAATGCCATTACTGGGTATATACCCAAAGGAATATAAATTCTAGTATTATAAAGATACTTGCATGCATATGTTCATTGCCACACTATTCACAATAGCAAAGACATGGAATCAACCCAAATGCCCATCGGTGACAGACTGGATACAGAAAATGTGTTACATATACACCATGGAATACTATGCAGCCATAAAAAGGAATGAGATCATGTCCTTTGCAGGGACATGGATGAAGCTGGAAGCCATTATCCTCAGCAAACTAATGCAGGAACAGAAAACCAAATACACATATTCTCACTTATAAGTGGCAGATGAACAATGAGAAAACATAGACACAGGGAGGGGAACAACATACACTGGAGCCTGTCTGGGGGTGAGTGGGGAGGGAGTGCATCAGAATAAATAGCTAACACATGTGGGGCTGAATACCTAGGTTACGGGTTGATAGGTACAGCAAACCACCATGGCACACACTTACCTATGTAACAAACCTGCACGTCTTGCACATGTATCCTGGAAGTTAAAATGAAATAAAATAAAAATTTTAAAAACTTCATTTTTTCTAAGTCCTGTTTGCAATTTTCAACATGAACTTTCTAGTA
>NW_022299202.1:0-2635 GCF_002776525.5 Piliocolobus tephrosceles
AATACAAAAAACTAGCCGGGCGAGGTGGTGGGCGCCTGTAGTCCCAGCTACTCGGGAGGCTGAGGCAGGAGAATGGCATGAACCCGGGAGGCGGAGCTTGCAGTCAGCTGAGATCCGGCCACGCACTCCAGCCTGGGCGACAGAGCAATACTCTGTCTCAAAAAAAAAAAATAATAATAATAATAATAATAATAATTGTTTTATGCATTTATCTTTTAAATCATACAGGAAACAAAAAGAGGAATTATATACCAAATATACACTAATACTAGCTTTTATATTTACCTATGTAGTTACCTTCACCAATGATCTTTATTTCTTTGTATAGATTTGAGTTATTGTCTAGTGTCCTTTTGTTTTAGTCTGAAGGACTTTCTTTAGCATTTCTTTACCAGAAACAAATTCCCTCAGTTTTTGGTTTTCCAGGAATGTCTTAATTTCTACTTCAGGTTAAAGGATTGTCTTGCTGGATATAGAATTCTATTTTTTTAGAGACAAGGTCTCACTCTGTCACCCAGGCTGGAGCTCAGTGATGCAATCATAGCTCACTATAACTTTGAACTCCTGGGGTCATGCAGTCTTCTCACCGTGGCCTCTGGAGTAGCTGGGACTACAGGCGCACACCGCCACATTTAGCTAATTTTATTTTTTTGTAGAGATGGGCCTTCCCACCACAGCCTCCAGAGTAGCTGGGACTACAGGCGCACATCAGCACACTTAGCTAATTTTGTTTTTTTGTAGAGATGTGGTCTGACTGTGTTGCCTAGGCTGGTTTTGAACTCCTGGGCTCAAGCATTCCTCCTGCCTCAGCCTCTCAAAGTGCTAGGATTATAGGCATGAGCTACCATGCCTTGCCTAGAATTCCTGGTTGAAAATTTTTTTCTGTTAGTACTTTAAAATACCAGCCCATTGGTTTCTGGCCTCCATAGTTGTTTATAACAAATAGGCTATTTATATTGGTAAGTTAGCTGTAATCCCCATAGTAACCATTAAGAAAACAACTAAGAAATAGGGCCAGGTTGGCCGGGCGTGGTGGCTCAGGCCTGTAATCCCAGCACTTTGGGAGGCCCAGACGGGCGGATCACGAGGTCAGGAGACCATCCTGACTAACACGGTGAAACCCCGTCTCTCCTAAAAAATACAAAAAACTAGCCGGGCGACGTGGCGGGCGCCTGTAGTCCCAGTTACTCAGGAGGCTGAGGCAGGAGAATGGCGTAAACCCAGGAGGCAGAGCTTGCAGTGAGCTGAGACCCAGCCACTGCATGCACTCTAACCTGGGCGGCAGAGCGAGACTCCATCTCAAAAAAAAAAAAAAAAAAAAAAAGAAATAGGGCCAGGCGCAGTGGCTCATGATTGTAATCCCAGTACTTTGGGAGGCTGAGGCAGGTGGATCACTTGAGCCCAGGAGTTCAAGACTAGCCTGGGCAACATGGTGAAACCCTGTCTCTACAAAAATAAATTTAAAAGAAAAGAAAAGAAAACAACTAAGAAATGTATAGAAAAGGAAATATAAATGGTATAGTAGAAAAATACATCGACCAAACACAAAAGAAGGCAGTAATGAAGAAATTGAGGAACAAAAAAGATAGGACAGGATGGGTGCAGTGGCTTATGCCTGTAATTCCAATGCTTTGGGAGGCCAAGGTGGGAGATGATTGAGGCTAGGAGTACAAGACTAGCCTGATTAACATAGTGAGACCCTGTCTCTAAAAAAAAAAAATTAGCCAGGTGTGGTGTTATGAATCTGTAGTCCCAGCTACCCAAGAGGCTAAGGCAGGAGAATCACTTGAGCCCAAGAGTTCAAGGCTGCAGTGAGCCATTATCTCACCACTGCACTCCAGCCTGGGTGACACAGTAAGACCCTCTCTCTTTCTTGAGGCAGGGTCTTGCTTTGTTGCCCAGGCTGGTCTTGAACTCCTGGCCTCAAGTGATCTTCCCACCTTGGCCTCTCAAAGTGCTGGGATTACAGATATGCTCCACCATGTCTGGCCAAGACCCTTTCTTTAAAAAAAAAAAAAAAAAAAAAACAAGGGAGGTAAGACAATAGAACACAACACATGGCAGAAGTAAGTCCTTCGAGATCAGTAATCACTTTCAATGTAAATAGATTAAATTAACCAATTAAAAGACAGTGAATGTACTTAATGACACTGAATTCCACACTTAAAAATGGTTAAAATGGGCCAGGTGCAGTGGCTCATGCCTGTAATCCCAGCACTTTGGAAGGCTGAAGCGGGTGGATCACCTGAGGTCAGGAGTTCGAGACCAGCCTGGCCAATATGGTGAAACCCTGTCTTTACTAAAAACACAAAAAATTAGCCAGGTGTGGTGGCAGGCACACCTGTGATCCCAGCTACTCGGGAGACTGAGGCAGGAGAATTGTTGGAACCCAGTGGGTGGAGGTTGCAGTGAGTTGAGATCATACTACTTCACTCCAGCCTGGGCAAAAGAGCAAAACTTCACCTCAAAAAAAAAAAGGTAAAAATGGTAAATTTTATATTTTATATATACACACACACACACATATACATGTATACATATATGTGTGTGTATATATATATATTTTTTTTTGAGACTTTTTTTTTTTTTTTTTGAGACGGAGTCTTGCTCTGTCGCCCAGGCTGGAGTGCAGCGG